>NC_089789.1:24003605-24048605 GCF_040412425.1 Macrobrachium rosenbergii
TTGCTTTGAGTAGAGGTAGTAAGGTTCTCAATTTTATAATATAACACCAAATAAAGATATTTTAGTAATAAAGTTGAATACATTGATAATATAATGCTACCACATGAATAATTTTCCAAATATCAAAGCGAAAAACGAAGAATATTCTGAGGGGCGAAAACAGATTTAATTCATTGACCTCTCTAACTATTATTTAGAAGTAGTTTTGTAGAGATAATTTTTCAGCCTCAGTTTTGTAGAGCTGTTTCAGGTCTTGCATGTTTTACGTCGCAATAAGATAAAATATTTCGTCATATTCAGCATCGTTGTGACCTCAGTTGGAGTGGATGTTTCGTCGTCTACTGAATTTTCTTTCTTCATGTGTTTTCCATGAGACTTATAACCTGCCTTCCGTTAAGAGGCGGGTCTATCGCTTCCATCGTGCTTCGTCCCCACCCTTCTGCTTTTTCATTGTTTCCTCGGCTGGGCTAGATATGGGCATTAGGTTGCCATCCCGTAATGCGCTATAATGGGAGTAATGCATTTAATATTGAATGGTGAGATGAGTAAATATTTCGTCACAGAATATACTTTATTCAGAGGGATCAGCAATTCCGTAGTCATGGGAAACATTTCCTAATAACGTTAATTCATCAGTTATAAAAGTAAACCTTTTATTAAACCTGGTTCAGATTCGCATTGTAAGAGGAAAAGTTTCTTAATAATGGGAATGAGTAATAATTCCTAGTAATACTCGTTACTGAAATAAATATTCCTGTAAATTGAGAAAAGTTATTAAATCAAGAACGGGAATGGATGTTGGTTCTTTGTGGTGTCCACTACTTTCTTTTGTCTTTTTTTTAGCTGGTAGGTAAGATGGGTCCTCAACTTCGATAGAGCGGAAATGTATATTGCGTCATGTTATGAGTAATACTGCGTCATTCTTGGACGGAGCAATGCGTCCCAAGAAGGATGAATATTGCATGTCATATGTGAAGGATTTTCGTCATTTTGTTCTTTGTGTTTCCTTAGACGGTAGATTCGTTAATTTGTTTATTATCTTCCACTCTGTTACCTCTTACTTTTCTTTTCTCTCATTTCACACAAGGACATTTTATTTCATGGAAACTTGATCATTTGTTTGTGTTGGGTGTGATCATCTTTTTTATATTTTTCCATTACAAATTATTTCCTGAAATGGCGGTTGCCCCAGATATAAGGAAAATAAGGGCCACTGTTACACTCATCTTTTATCCCGTGGTGGGATAGTGCCGTCAGTGCACCTCACGGGTGCACCGTAGGCATTACTAAAGGTTCTTTGCAGCGTCCCTTCGGCCCCTCCATTCATATTCTCTTCCATCTTTCTGTCCACCATCTCCTAAATGTTTCATAGTGCAACTGCGAGGCCTTCCTCTCGTTACACCTTTCAAACATTTTACTCTCAGTTTTTCTTTCAGCGCTGAATGACCTCATAGGTCCCAGCGCTTGTCCTTTGGCCTAAACTCTATATTCCGTTCCTCATATTTTAGTTACAAAGTCAAGGATAAGCCCTCTGGGCTCCTACATCCATAACAATAGCCACTAATTGCTCGTAAGGTAAGAAGTCAACTTCAGCATATAATCTCCAAGATCATAGAATACACGTTTGACGCATATGATGACAATTGGAGAATAAAAGTCATCCGTAGTTCTTTTGTTTTTGTTTTTTCTTTCTTTCTTTTTCTTCTTTTGACGTGATTGTAATCTGAAGCGCTTTCTCTTCCGGTTTGTTCCTCTTTCTTTAATGTTTACGTTCTTTTTCTTTGGTGTTTTTTTCCTTTATAAAAAGGCTTTAGACTTTCGAATTGCTGTTCGTGTGTGAAGCGCGATTTTGTTTTTCTCCGTTCACGAAAAACTGAAAGTGATTTGCGAAAATGGTTAACGGAATGGGGTACTAAAGAAGCGTGACATTGAAATTATCACGAGAGAAATCTCGACCGCCAGCGGTCAGGTGAGACCGTTTATTCACGGTGAAAGGACGCCAAGGTAATAACTGCAACAATAATGATAATAAAAATCAGAATGAGAGGAAAAAGATGAATGCAGATATAATCGTAATGACAATGATGATATTCTTGATGAATATTAAAATATTGGTATCAGAACAATTTCCATGTTGGTGATGATTAAATATTGAATGTTAATAATAATAATGGTTCTGATGCTGATGGTAATGATGACGTTCGTGATAATAATAAAAGTGTTGATGATGGTCGAATGTTTAGTGATAGATAAGATGATAATGTTAAAGGTAATCTTGTGCAGGAAATGTCGATAACGATCATTGTATATATACTCCCTGTGTATATGTGTGTGCATGCGCTTATATGTACGTATTTGTTTATTTTTTCCATTTTAATTACGTTCTGTGAAGGCAGGGGAACCCTTCCTCAGTGTCCGTAATTTCGTGAGAGATAATCCGAGCAGTCCACTTAATTGTCGGTGTTACAAGATTAGGAATTCTGATGGCTGTTGTGACCTATCAATTAACATGTAATTACCTGGGATTTACATGTTTTATTAAGGAACAACCTGCGATATTGTGGGGCTTCTTATCAGATTTTGTTGTCGGAATCTGGGAGGGCCTGAGGTAATAAATTTTAATGTTTCATATTTTGCGGAGAGCTGTTCCTCTGTAATTTATAAATCTTGATAAACTGTTGAAGATTATTCTTCCAACTCGATTATATTCATGCCCGTAAAATCAGAAATTCAACCCTCGTGATGGTCTGTTGGCAAGCCTTCATGCCCTACGTGTTCTTCTCGGGTTCGTTTTCACGGCGGGCAGCCCGAGAGATCCTAACAATACCAGTGATTAGTATTCTGCCCTAAAATGGAAAAGTGCAGTGTCTGCAAAATTTTCGAAACTGAGATATGCCACCTATTGGGCTCGTGAAACACTAATACACAAGTTACTGCAGTTTCAGAATGATTCTTCAATGCATTATTTAGAGGGTCCCATTTGCAGTATCCGCAAAATGAATACTAAGGCAAAGGAAAACTGCAGTATCCACCATTTTTCTCAGTTTTTTATTTTTGCAGATACTGCAGTCTTCCATATCAGGGCAGTATTGCTGTCATGGGTTCGAATCCTTACGTGGATTCATGGAATTGTAAGTGGTTAGGAGAATTCCACACGGGCGGCTCTGGTGGAATTGGTTCGTATTCCACTCTACCGTTCGGGTTAACGAAGTTGAAGTTACTGCTTTATCAGCTGTTTATACCGTAGATTAGTGACGTTAAAAGCGTGAAGTAGTAGAGAAGAAAAGCAGCAAGAGAAGATGGAAATTAGACATTGATATAATAAAACAAATATGAGGGAGAGAAACACAGTCCTGTGGAAAGGAGTAAACGAGAGGAGTCAGCGGAAATGGAGCAAGTGTTTCACGCCGCTCCAGTAATATCGTGTAAAGTGATGTCAAAGGGGAGGTCGACGCTTTTTCTTTATGTCCAAAGGAAGATCGACGTCGTCTTTTTTTTTTTTTTTTTTTTTTTTTTAGCAGCTAACGATTCTTCATCTTTATTGGCGTTTAACTCATCATAGATGTTTAAAGAAGCACTTGCTTTTTAAATATTAATAGCCACAATGAACTCTTGATTTCTCGATTTCTTAATCGTTATGGTTACGTTTTTCAGTGAAGACTTTAAAATCCAGAAGGAAATGAATGAAGAAATTGTCCTCGGTCGGTGGAATTCGAGCCCACAATAGGTTGGGCACTCGGTGCCGGCAAGAACGTTTTAGATTCACACTTGTTTTTCAAGAAGTATATTTCTGTCAGTATATTTATAATTATATATTTGAATTTGCATCTTTGAGATAATTTTTACTTACTCAGTAAACAAAGGGCAAGAGAGATAAAACAATGTATGCAGTAAAATGAATAACCTGCGACAGCATCGTGCTTGGAAAGATGAGCCTAATGCGGCGCAAGCGCTGTAGCAGCTAAAGCATAATTCATTTGAATAAAGAGTACCAGCAATTGTTCTAAAATTAATTCTGTGAAGGCAGCCCATCGGTTCTTCAAAATTGCATTTATTAAGGACGCCATATGATTTTTAAAGTAATTTTATATACGAAAGTTATCAAGTTTAAACCAATAAGAAATATATTCTCATTGGTGAGGTATACACTTAGTCCATTTTTATTAGTTCAATTTAAAAAGTACAGAATTTCATATAAAACGAGGTTAAAAGACCATTAACCTACAAAGCAATTCTCCCAAATTGAATTCCTTAACATGAAAAAGATGGAAAAGAAATATAATAAGGTTTTATAGGTAAATCGGCAAACGTAAGATTTACAAACGTAAACATCGGTATAGGTCAGAAAACTTAACTACAGTATGTGTTTCGTATAGATGACAAAAGTACGTTATTTATCTCATAGTGAAAGTAAGGCGAAGCAGTTAGTCGTATCCAGGGTGGAAAAGAGGCTTTAGGCCTAGCAACCTCATTCCGTAAGACATTCTGAAAACTAAAAGGCCAATACTTGGAGTAGCCCGTTTAGGGGAAAAAAGTTGTATATAATAAAATTAAATATTATATATATATATATATATATATATATATATATATATATATATATATATATATATATATATATATACATATATATATATATATATATATATATATATATATATATGTATATATATATATATATATATCTATGTATTGTATATATATATATATACATGTATATATATATATATATATATATATATATATATATATATATATATATATATATATATATATATATATAGATTATTGTTAAAGGTATTTTAGCGTGATTCATTTTATTCTCTATATTGATACTAAGTTCTGTTAAACGTAATCAAAGAGAATAAAACCTAATCGAATTTCAATTTTTTATCGCTCTTAAAACCCTCATTCAGTACTCCTCCTTCACACAACCTTTCTCATATACTCGAAATAGATGACTTCATTTTCCCTTCCCGTTGAGCCCTGCCCTCGTGGTCGCTGAGGCATGATGGGACCTCCATAACAGCTGCGCTCTATCTTTTAATCATTCCAGTCATCAGTCAGCGAAGGCGTCTGAAAGATATCAAGGTATTAAGATAATCAGGATATTAAGATACGATTCGTGACGCGATGGTGCGCCCGGTCGGTGGAAGGCGGCGGCACGGTTTTATATCACTGGAGGATAGATTTCTCTCATTACCATCCACGAGGAGTGTTCGGAGTTCCGGGAGAGAGAGAGAGAGAGAGAGAGTTTGTGATAATGTGTGTGTGATCTTTTAATCAGGTGAAATACAGCACTTGAGGGATGATCTTACGAAAGAAACTATGACAGATTTTTGCGAATGAATTCTCGCCGAATGGAATTTCTGTGTAAATTTTATCCATCGCTAATTACCGCAGATATTCACTAATGTAGCTCCTTGAAATGTGAGTGAATATTTAATTCAATGCACATTTATACTTCCTTTTACATTTGACAGAGAATGAAGTTATTTCTGATTTTCACCGTTGTAAATTCAATGAACTGGTGGTTGTCCATACGAGTAAGAGGCCGTCACCGATGCAAGGTCACCTTAACCGAATAACAAAAACACGAATCAAGAATGTGTATATGGAGAGAGAGAGAGAGAGAGAGAGAGAGAGAGAGAGAGAGAGAGAGAGAGAGACAGACAGAACAGAATAATTTTTATTCCTGACTTCTCGTTGAAATAAGACTATAAGATACTGAACGCCTTTCATCCGGTTATATTAATTAATTTTTTTTTTACTCTTGCACGACTGAACTCCTCAATGGGATGAGATGATATAGACCAATTTTAACACATTAACATATTTCCTGCAATTTAACATAACTAGATCCCGCCTTCAAAATTTAGGACATCAGTGCAGTTCAAACAATTAAGGAAAAATATTTCCCACCTTCCATTGGAGCTCCCACGCCCTTCAAATAGACAACTATCAGATTGCCTTTTAATTATACCACCCACTCCAACACTTCCTTACTTATTCAGGCATTAAATTTCATCCTCGCTTTTTTTTTTCGATTGCGAAGAGAATTTCAGGGCACGTAACTGGCTCATTTTTTTCCTTATTAAAGCAACCATCTACTTCTAACGAAGGGGCAAGACGCCATTAGTCAGATCAGAAATGTAGTTGACGTGGAAGTAGGAAGACGGAGACCTTCTAGGAAGGGAGTAGAGTTTCTTTGAGAAAGATGGCAGATGGAGAAAGTTGAAGACGAAGACCAGGTGGGAATTCGGGCACAGTACACAACGCAGAAATCAGTGTACAGAACTTATCTTACGTCTAACCTCGACAGGGTAACACCTGACGTAAAATCGTTGGCCATGTTTTTATATGGTATTAAGTCTGAACATCTTTTATTAAAGAACATGAAGAAAATCAAATCACCTCCTTTCTGTCCACATTGATTCAATCACTTTTGCCGAAAACAATTTTCCTCACAAAGAATTCTTCATACATACATACATACATACATACATACATACATACATACATACATACATACATACATACATACATACATACATACAGTATATCCTCAAATATTTAGCCACAGATGCATTTCAACATCGAATTTACTATACTTTGGGAATGACTTACACTCAGAGGGAATTATAATTGTTAAGTGCTTCTGTGCTGTCCAGAATTCGAACCGTGGCCATTCATACACCTACAAAGAAGGCTCATTGGTGGCGTGTTGAGCCTCCTACTCGCACAGCACCATTCACCCAAATATTTTTTATCTCTTATGGTTTTTGGCCCCGTAGGAGGGTAGTTCCGTCAGTGCACCTCATGCGGTGCACTGTAGGCACTACTTAAGGTTCTTTATAGCGTCCCTTCGGCTCCTAGCTGCAATCCCTTTAATTTCTTTTATTGTACCTCCGTTCGTATTCTTTTTTCCATCTTACTTTCCACCCTCTCCTAACAATTGATAGTGCAACTGCGAGGTTTTCCTCTGTTACACCTTTCGGTCCTTTTTACTGTCAATTTTCGTTTCAGCGCTGAATGACCTCATGGGTCCCGGCGCTTGGCATTTGGAAATTAAGGCCCTTTGTTTCCAGTGCCTCTTTTACACCGCCTATCCAACGCATTTTAGGTCTTACTCTCCTTCATATTAACCCCTCTGATTATGCACTCTTCATCGACCTGCCATTATCCATTCTGTCCACATGATGGAGCCTTCTCAAAATCCGCCAATCCATCTTCTCACTCCCGCCGACTTTCATCTCAACAACTTCGTTTTTATTCCGTTTGCATTTAACATTCACTCTTCACTTCTTTAGAGGAAAGTTGGCTCAACAATTTCTTCATAAATTCCAACCTTAGCACTCATAGACAATTCGAGTCTCTTCATATCTTGTACACACACCCTGCTGCTTTTCTCGCTTCACCTATTCAGTGATTGGTTCCATATCTCATCATATCTTATATTTCCTCCAGAGTATTTATATTAATCAACTGCAGTCACTCATCTACCATCCATATTAATATCACTTCCTTTATCTTCCTTGTTCCATTTGCCCTCATGACCGTACTCTTGCTTACATTTACTCTCAATTCTCTACTTTTCCAAACAGTTTCAAAGTTTATAGTTTCAACAGTCCCTTTTTAACTATCCTCACTCTGCACAGTATCTTCAGCAAACATCAACCATTCCACATTCCTTTAGTGACTAATTTTCCCTTTTCACAACTTTGCGCCCACACATACTGTGCTCTTCCTGACTTATCTCATCCCCCCATCCATAAAAATATTCAGCAGCCATGGGAACAACACCGTGTCTTAGACCCAATTTTACACCAAACCAGTCTCTCTCCATCCTACTTATGCTAATACAATTCACTTATATCCCTTAAACTTTTCAGTGGATGTCAGTAACTTGTCTTCTATACTGTATATGAACAGCATCATCTGCTTACACACACACACACACACACACACACACACACACACACACACATATATATATATATATATATATATATATATATATATATATATATATATATATATATATATATATATATATATATATATACACACTATATAAGTGTATGTGCATGTGTGTGTAAGTATGTATGTATGGATTCGAGTATGTATACTAAAGTTGGCACATCAGTAACGGATACAGCCATCATTCAAAACATATGCTATTAGAAAACTCCAGGAAGTGAAAACATCTGTACTGGTATTTTCCAGTGGTGGCGAGGGAAGTAGTAGTTCATTACTTTGTAAAAACGGGTGGCATATCCATGTCAGGTGACGAATTAACACATTCATTACCTTCATTTGCCAAGGTAATTGCTCATGTCTGCAATTAAAAATGAGACTGTTTTAGAAACTTTCCAGTCGTTCATAATTCACGATTTATGGATTGAAATGCGTCTATTATTTATGGATATTTGCAATTGCTGTATATATGTATCCTGTGTGAACGATTTTTTTTTCTAATTGAAGTTTCGTAAATAGTAGGCCTCGAAGTTCATGGTCATTGTTGTTGTGACGCCAGATTGTGGTTTAAATATAGAACATTTAGTAATTGTGCCTTATTACCATGTGAATAGCTTAGGACGCGGACTGGAAATGTAATTTCTCTTCGCTTCATTATCGTCACCAGCAGCAGCGGTATAAAGAGGTCTTTATCAACAACATATGTTTAATGTCATTGTGGTATAGGCGTGCAATTATAATAAAGCTAATGGTAATGATGATGAGGGGTCGGGGAAGAACTACGAAGTGACTGGTGTTAGGATGGGAGGGACTGTAGGGAGAGAGGGAGGGAGGGACTAGAGATCATATCCCCATCTTTTAACTCGCTTCTTTCTTTTCCCTCGATATACGTCCATTTTTTTTTTTTTTATTCTTTTTTACACAAGACCCTTGAAAACCAGGCCATCACTTGCAACCCGATCAGCTTTCTCTCCTCCTGCTCCGTCAGGTAGGTAAGCGAGATCTCCCCCATCTCCACCCCTAACCCCCTTCCAGTCCCTGTAAACAGTCCCTCGACCTCCTCCTCGAGGACCCTTCGGGCTCCTAGACCCAACTCGTATATACTTGAGGTAGCCAGCGGGCGTACTTGAGGACCAACGCTTGTACCATTACGTTTTGGGCTGCCATATTAAGCCTTACCCATTAGAGAAGCGGTCGCGTATTTAGACTAGAGTAGGAAACGATGGCAGCGGTTAATATAATAAGAAGAAGCCCTGAGCTGTTTTGACATTTATGTCAAATTATAATGATAGTCTTATCCATGTTTGTAAATTTAATTATACTGTTTGGAAAGACCATGACGGTGTTATTTATAGTATGATTTTGGTAGCAGTAAATATGCTGTCTTTTGTAGTCTGCGCTTTTCCATAAAACCAAGTCTCAGCATGCCAGGTTGATCCTATAACCCACTTATGAGTTATGTTTCTGTACATCCCCAAATGTGTTGTGGATTACCATGTTACATAAGCTCGTAAGACCTACTCTGCACGACGTCAGGAAGTAACTAATTAGGGCTGAAAAATCAGTCATTTGTGGTCATTTGTCGACTGAGCCACTTGAGTTTGAGGTCAACTTACTTCCTGCAGAATATTTAATGCACTGAAATTTGACGTAATGCTCGTAAGAGCTGTTCTATATATTTAAGGGAGACGCTCGTCATCACCAGCTACTACGAGACAGTCATTTGTGGTCGCCAGTGGAATGCACCCTGCGAAAGCCTCGGGCTTTTCCAGACAATAATATCCCGCAGGTTCTTTCCTCCTGGAAGGATGGCCATGACGGAGCACTTCTCCGCTTTTGCTTTCAAACTCCCGTGTGTGAAGGCAATCTTGACCCGCCGTGATGATTGGTGGGCGGTGCTTAAAGTGATGGCTTTACGTAAAGTGGTTAGCCCTGCGTCTCTGACCAAAAGTTGTATGGCGCCAGTGTGTATGAATATATTATCAGTCTAATCAATATCGATGCAAACTCCTATTGTTTTAATAAGTCAATATTTTAGTGGGATCAGAAAATACCGGTATTTTGGATAACATAACTCTAGAAATTTGAAAGTAAGGAATTATTAGAATATGAGTTAAGCTACTTGATATCTTGGACTTTGCGGCGCCTCGTGGAAAAGAAAAACATGGAACAGTTTCCAAAAGTTGACTCTGGTCAAAAACAAGAATTGTGCACTGGACCTTAACGAAAAAAATTAAAATGCTATACTTCCCAGATAATTTTGCAGTTGGAGGGGGTTTTGACAGAAATAAAAAAATGTTCATAAAACAATCTTTTCTTCGAAAATGATCCAGCCTTAAAATTTCTGTGATATATTTTTGTTTCAGAGAAATTCATGTAAATGTTTTCCAGTGCCGTAGTTGATTGGTATCACGAAGAATATTTTACATGAAAATTTTCCGTTATTGCAATGTGCTTTTAAATATCAGTTTACTGTACTTGAAAAATACTTTGATGTGAATGATCCGGTGCTGCAACTGAGTGATGTTACACTTGTGTTTACTGAAAAAAATCAGACGAATGCCACTCAGTATTCTAGTAGAGTGATGTCATAGTTTTCATGAAAGATTTTATCCACGCTAAGCATAGCTAGTGAAAACTTCCCAGTTTTGCAATAGAATAATATCACACTTGAATTTCATGAAAATTTTTGGTCAGGACAGACGAGGGACAGTGATATTGAGAATCAAGAACAGGGCGTTGTTTCTTTAGTTGTTGCTAAGATATGAGAATGGTAAGGAAGAGACAACATAAAACCTGTTAAAGTCAGTGAACTCCGAAAACGAACAATAAATCCCTTGACTGGGAGCTGGCTAGGTGGAGCTCGGTTGGGTCAGACTTGGAACAAATAAGCGCCCAAAACTAAAATGGAGACTATTTCGATCCACCCTTAGACGTGTCAACGCCCAGCGAAGTATATAACAATACCATTGTCTTCACTACTTAGTGAGATCAGGAAGTGTGCAGTCAGCGGACACCAAAAGGGAAATAAATCACTGTTACAAGGGATTTCTCCCGTTTATGATCTCTCTGTTTGTTGAGCGGACTGACTTGTAGGGAAAGTGCTGCCTTTGTTGTTGTTGTTGTTGTTGGGAGAGGGTGGCCTTGTGCCAGCACGGGATCTTAGTCTTGAAGCAGCCGGAATTAGTTTTGTTCTGCATCCCGGTTCAAATAGGGTCGATGTTATTCAAGCGATTGACTTCATTATATTGGGAGAAATTGTACGTTAAAGAATTGTTATTGTTGTTGTTGCTCTTGTTGTTTTATGATAATAGCAGTCACATCTAGCTACTACTGTTTTATGACCTCTTCAACAGTAAACCTTGCTCATAAAATTGTGGGAAAACAGTCTGTGGCACATTTGTTCTGCTCCTAAGAGACGAAGGATGAAGAACCTGTAAGAACAAAAAGCAAAAGAAAAAATAAAGTTTGTACTTTCTGTATTTTACTATTTATATTTTCATTTTTTTCAAGATCTTTGGTTGCTTGTCATTCCTTTTACAAGGATGCTTGAGAAAATATTGATAACTTGAAGTTCCATTTACTCAAGCCTAAGTTTTTGGTTCAAATTAATATATGTTCCTTTTTCGTTCCACAAGACGCCGAGTGACTCGACGATTTCGACGGGGTTGAAGTTTTTGTCGAAACTTTATGATATTTCTGATCCGTAATTTTTCTTCTCAAGGCGCCGAGTGGCCTCGAAATTCTTGCAAAGTCAATTTATAATACTGAATCAATCAATTCCGAACTTCTTGAGACCAAGAACTTCTATAGTTCATGATTAAAAGTATTAAATGCATCCTCAAGCTTACGTTCTTATTATTAAAGTTTCAAAAACGCACACACACATATCTATATATACATATATATACAGACATATACCCATATATATATATATATATATATATATATATATATATATATATATATATATATATATATATATATATATATATATATATGTGTGTGTGTGTGTGTGTGTGTGTGTGTGTGTGTGTGTGTGTGTGTGTGTGTATATAATGATCTTGCTCTCACTGTCATACGGGTTTGCACTCCCGGTTTCAGGGAACATGTAAGAAAGAGGGGAAACTGAAGCAACTGAAAAACAGTAGTATATAATAATGTAGGTTAAAACTTGTTAGAGTGGCCAGAATTCTGTAGTTCCTTGCTGATCCCGAGTTGTATTGTATAAAAATCGCCCATACTTGGCAGAATAGTTGAGATTTTTATGCTGCTCTGATCACAGAAATTAATTTCTTCTCGGAAACAAGCGTCCAACGATGGTTTTTGCAGAGATTCAACGTTATTTTTTGTTTTTAATCGCAGAAGCGAGCGTGACGGGCATTTTCTAATTGTTTTTCTTTCCAAGGCTCATGGAAAATATGAAAAAGGAAAAGATAAGGAAAAAAGGGTAGGTGCGGAGGAAAATTAGGCCTTTCTGCCTCTTAATGGAATTTATTAAAATCACGAAGGTTCCAAAGCTTGATATTAAGAAGGAAGAAACCGACACAGAACCGTGTTATAAGGGAATTGACGATTTCTACAGGGTAATGTGTGAAGAGGCAGCTTAACCAGTGTTACGAGGCCGCATAAGATCAGGAGGAAGTCTCCCTTCGAGGTCAGTGGTACAGGGACCGAAATAGTTCCTGTAGAAGAGGAGAGAGAGAGAGAGAACGGGGTCGTTGATCAAAACAGTTAGTCATAGACGAGTCACATTGCAGAGCACATTAAACTGCTTAAGGCGAGATCGGCCTTTGAAGACAACATTAGTCAAATTAGAGATTGACTTTCTATCACTAATTTGAAAAGCATATTGTGTTCTTGCATGACACTTCATAAGAATTTACAATACACAAGACAACATCAGGTGGAAATAGAAAGGCAGTTTTACTTAGGAAAAATGAAAATTTTTGCATAAATTCTGTTAACATATGTTTGCCTTAATTGTTCGAAAGCCTTTACTTTTAGAAAACCAACTTCAGTTATAATTGATTTTTTCTATTTTCTCTTTTGAGAGAGAGCGTTTCTTAAGTATGGAATGTTTTTTTTTTTTTTGTGTGATTTGAGTTACATTACATTTTATATATACACATATACATATATATATAATATATATATATATATATATATATATATATATGTTAGTGGGTGTTTATGAGTGTCTAAAGTGACTAAGATCGCAAAAAAATATGATATATTTTACATATATATATATATATTATATATATATATATATATATTATATTGCCTTAATACTACAGTGTAATATGAAAATAGAAGGCCCGCAAACACTATTTAAACTTGTTGAAACCATATATTTCAGGCACTTCTTTCTGTGCCCCTGTTCACTGGTAGAATATGGACAGGTGGATTACAATGGTATATATTTTTCATGAAGGTGTGGCCTTAGGCCTCCGATGTTAAGGAGGTTTTTTTCCTAGTGGTTTGGCCTCATTAGCTCCCGCTGGATCTGGCGGTCGCTTAAGTCCTCCTCAAAAAGGGGTCCGAATGACGGCGCCGATTTCCAATGATTTTTTCATGATTTGATTGATGATACACATCTTTCTTTTGTACGGACAGTTACTCTTGAAAACCAACTCCGCCACTCCAGTTAATATATGCCTGATATCTAATATGTTCGAGATTCGGGATTATATATTATACAGGGCATGTCATTAACTGGAGTATTTTCATAGTAGCTGTCCGGTATGTTGAATCTGCTATCATCAATCAAACCAACAATATGAACCTGTCAGATAAATATATTTTATATGATATCGCCAAACGGGAGCTATGAGGCCAAAAACCACTAGGGAATTTGGTCAATCTCCTCCTTCTTAAGAAACGCCACCTCCTTAACATCGGAAGGCCTGTATGTATGTATGTATGTAACTTCCCACCTGTCCATATTCTACCAGTGAACAGGGGCACAGAAAGAAGTGTTATGGTTTCAACGTTTAAATAGTGTTTTATGTGATATAAAATATAATATATATATATATATATATATATATATATATATATATATATATATATATATATATATATATATATACACACACACACACACACACGGACAAAAAGATAAAATTTCAAGTTCAGCCGACGTCTGCGCTTTCAAAAGGTGAAAATATTCTCTGGGAGTAGAGGTGACGGGCATGTTGTAAAGCTGGATTATTTACTCGACAGAGACAAAGTTTAAGTTCATCACAAAAGATGAACGACACAGTTAATGCCATCGTTTTTGTTCCGTCTATTGGCGTCGTTATGTGTTTCGCACCGCAGCGAAGTGAACACTTTTTTCTCTTTCTTTTTTTAGGAAAATAATATTAGTTTCTTGCGAGAATATAATTCTCTTTTCGGTGTCCGAAGAATCGTACTTCTGTTACATGATCAAGAGACCGGTTTTCCCTGTAAGGTTTGAAATGATTTAATACTTTTTTCGGCGATTCAAAAATCTTATTTTTTCGCTGATTAAGAGTCAGAGGTCTTTCTTTTTCATTATTATTTTCCTCATGTTTCGGATTTTTTAACATCGCCGTTACTTAGCTGACATAAAGAGAGAGAGAAAATCAAAGGATAGATGAAGTTAATATGATGAATGAACTACAACTAAATAAAGAGTGAGAGAGAAAAAAATGACTTATAGCAAGTATAATTCAGCGCACAATTCTACAGCTTTATATATAATATTCCCCATTGTCAGGTTAGAAGTCGACTTCCAGGATCTTGCTGATGGGCCAAATTCCGTCATAATTAGGCTCTTTTTGTAACATTTTGGGTCATTGTTTTTACTTGTGATTTTTTTAAAGAAGAAAATTATGAAAATGACGAGCTATTATCTCAAACCGTTTCTTAGTGATTTAATTAAAGACGGGAGAGTTAATGAACAGCGGAATGCACAAGAAAAATTGCTTGATGTGGGTTTTAAAAGTAAAAAGCTGTTCTGAGACTGAATTATCATTTTGGGAGGCAGCAACGCATGACGGTCGAATGTCAAAAGAATTATATGAAAAGAGAACAGAAATGGATACTTTTAGGGGCGAGTTGTTAATTAAGGAAGAAAGGCTACAGTAATGTTATTATATATTAAAATGATAGGAAGAATCACTGACAAGAATCGGGAAAAATAAAAAAGCTCGACTCTTAGTGTCGCTCAAGCTCTCCTCATTCTTCCTCCTCCATCTCCTCCTCCTCCTCCCAGTGATCTACCCTCCCCTTCCCAGGTCCCTCTCTTTCTACCGGTATCCGCTTTCTCTCCAACACACTTTCTCCTCTTCCAAATCCAGCCAGCCTCAAATCTCCAGTTTTTGCTCCCGGTGCAAGAAAGTAGGGCAGAGGCACCAGCTCGGACTCGACCAGATCCGGTTCTGAGGAGGAGCTGGAGTACCCGGGTAAGCCAGCCAGCTCCTAGCTCTCCCCAGCTGGCAAACGCTCCAGCTCACTTCTTTTTCTCATTGCTGCTGCTGCTGCTGCTACTTCTGCAGCAGCCGCTGTCTTCACCGCAATGTTATATTGAATCCAATGAAAACTGTGCCGAGCGAAGCACACCTTCTCAGGTGTCGCAGTCGTGTGACATGACCACAGAGAGAGAGAGAGAGAGAGAGAGAGAGAGAGAGAGAGAGAGAGAGAGAGAGAGGGAGAGAGAGAGAGGGAGAGAGAGAGAGAGCTGGTCGTCTTAATTTCTGTTATGAAATTTGAGAAGACGTCAAACTACTGTTTTATGGATTTATATGTTTGTGTATCTATCCATGTATACTTATCTACCCAACTCGTAACAGTCATCCCATTTCCAGACTTTCGAAAGTATTCTCACAGTTGTGTATGTAATATGCAAATTCATACTGTTTTTCAATTCCTAAACGAGTACAAAACATTTCGGTATACTTGGCTTGGTAATGTCGAGTCCACAAAAAACTTCCAAAAAAAAAAAAAAACAGACACAGAGGAACAGTGTGATAAGTATGGAACAGAATGGGGGAATATAGGTGAATAAGGAGGATTGTTACGCGTGGAAGTGAAGAAATATTGTTACGACGATAACTGACATTGTGGCTACTGTTTTGACTCTTTGTTGACTGAACAATCTTTCAGATTTCTTATTACTAAAGAATTATATCTCGGTTTTCCGGTCGTTCAAAGAATTCCACTTAAGAAAGACTTATATGGAAAAAATGGGCTAGGATCTCTGCGTAAATAAAAATAATACAAGTAAAGCCCTTGACATTGATTTTGTAAATATATGGAAAATATCTTGAGCAGGGCAGCTTTCTCCTTCTTGATCAGTTATTGTTGTTAAACGACTGAAGTATAAGTTTAATCATAAATCAAATGCTTTGATCTTCAAGTAATTTTGACAGAATGGCACAGCTCATTTATAGTATTTAGAATTATATGTTGAACGTCGCTTATATTTCTTAATACATTCCCTTTGCAATAATCCATTTGTCCACATTCCTCTTTCTTGTTCTCTTCAGACCTATGCTTTTAAAAGGGTCTAATGTTACTCATTGCATTGACCACTTAAAAAAAAAAAAATTTTCACGGGAAACATTCCCAATTGGTACACATCCTCACATTTCAAATAATCCGAAGGAATCTTGTGGATGATAATTTAAAGAGTTTTCACCATTCTGTAAAGTCAGTAAAAAACACAGTTCGAGTTGCTATAATAAAACCTAAGTATTTCTGTTGTAAAACGTATGAAAGCGTGTAACCACTCTGGTTCATGGTATAGGCGTCTCCGGATCCTGCAACCATATATTGAAACAGACAGAGACTATATACCTACTTTTTAGGGTCAGTGACCCTTGGTTTACCTATTAATTACCATTCTTTATTTATTCAAGCTGAAGATGTAATGGAACATAAACATTCATTTCATGTAATAATTAATGTAAGCATGAAGTTATAAGTTTTTACCTACAAAACGTAGAACATAATACTGTAGTTTTGAAAGTGACGTCATTACCTGCTGGTTAACCGGTTTAGAAATATTGGCAACGATGGGACTCGGGCTTGCCGCTGTCTGCTTCTTAGACGGTTTGTAGGTCTTTCAACGACAGTTCTCATGAAGTTTTCTAAAATAACTGCACCAGGTGCTGAATGAGGAAGGCAATTGTAATTAGCAATGAGGGAAGCACTGACTCTGTTGGATACGTTCGTATTATTTTGTCTCTGTAGGATGGGATTGTGTGCATCACAGCAAAGGCGTGGATTTCTTGTTAACTGTGTGCTGTGTTAATTGAAAGATTTGGTAAGAAGGTATATATGTACTCTGTATGTGCACTGTATGAAACTGAATATATTGTTTCTGCTTAAAGATATATATATATATATATATATATATATATATATATATATATATATATATATATATATATATATATATGTATATATTATATATATATATATATATATATATATATATATATATATATATATATATATATATATATGTAGTGTTTGTGTAGTGTTTATGCTGTTGACCTGTGCTTCATAAAAAAAATGAAGGGGATATCTATCTGTTCCCAGTAATTATTGCATTCCGACGTGCCTTATCAAGTAGAGGCAATTAGCTAAAATGAGCAATCTAGAAAATGAACAAATTATAATTCCTTTCTTAATTTACATTCTGAACTACAAACCTACATAACTGTCTTCACGACAAAGTGGTGACATATTCATAAATGCATACATACACTATTGTAGGCGCAGGGGTACGTGTATACAGAAAGCGGTATAATTATTCACAACTGCCAGGGACGAAAGGGTTTTTCTCTGCTTTTTGATGCAAATATTGCAAACAGACCTGTGTCTCCTGTTACAGGAAATTTAAACAAATATATTAAAAGTGATGGTGTTAGTTTTACATATGTTATTTATTTTTGGTAATTATCGATTTGAATTCCGTAGCCTACATTATCTGTGATATTGTAGGAAATATCCATCAGATATAAGTGTGACTTCGGTTTTTTTTTTGTTTTTTTAGATTTTTTATTCAGTCATAGATAATTCGAACTTCATTAGTCATTCTTTTTAACATTGTTTTAAAAATTCACGTCACAGTTGTTAGTCAACCGCTATTAGTGGTTTTGAACCCCAAAACTCCCCCCCCCCCTTTTTTTAGCAGCTTTCAGTACAGCAGAGCTTCGGATTATTTTTTTAGGCCCTCGGGAGTAGACGAGTGCGAATTAACACGTACTTTTTTTCGACGTTGTTTAATAGGCCTTGGAGGGCGTCTTTCTTTTAGTGAGAAAAGGCCTTTTGAGGGCTGGCGAGTGTGAATTATGACCGTGGAAGGGGAAAGCGTCTTTGCGAAGTTTCAGGGAAGGAGAGAGAGAGAGAGAGAGAGGAGGATGATTGGATGACTAGAGAGAGAGAGAGAGAGGAACACTGAGGAGATAAGAGGAGGATGATTTGATGACTAGAGAGAGAGAGAGAGAGAGAGGAGAGAGAGAGATGACTGGGCAGGTCCTTTTGTGACGCAAGAAGGATCCCTTCCATCCTTACCTGAGGGGCGGCGCTGCACAATGAGGAAACCCACAGGACTCATCTATGGAAGTGAAGTGCTGGGTTGGGAAGGGTATTCATTGTATCGGGCCTGAGAAGAATTTAGGGAACTTTCTTCAATGGAATGTCGTTAATGCAAAGTGTATTCACAATTTTTACATGAGGATTAGGGATAGTATATTTTCTTTTTATATGAAGAACTTTGGCCGCCGTCACTAACAAGAAAGGGAGGACGTAAATAACATCTGAGGTTTTCTGCAATTAAGTTTACGTCGAAAGAACCAGAAAAGTGAGGAAATACGTGTTTAAGCAAAGAACTACGAATACAGTTATACTTCAGGAATAGATTGTACGAACCTTATCTATCATTGCAATACGACCTAGGTGAAATTTCTAAAACGCTGGTTTTTGTACGATGGTTTTCGTACTTGTGCAACCGGATTAATAATAACCTGTGAATAAATCTCAGGCGCGTATGAAAAGAAACTACTCTTGAAAACAATCAAACTCAGAGTCGCGCGCTCACAAAACTGAGGAGCGTCGCTTACATGGTTTCCTAACCTCCTTTGCTAGAAATCGCATTGGACGAATAGTCTCGCCTGGAAGGCGATCCGACAAAGTCAAGACAACTTTTATCTTTCTTTCTTTCTTTCTTTCCTCTGTCCACCGGTTCCTCGAGCGTCAACTACAAGGAGCGTGTGAACCGTCCTGCAAAGGCACCTAAGTAATTGCTTCGATTTCCAGTCGCCGGATCAGCTGCCATTCTCTGGTAATCCAGACGGAAATTAAGTGTAGCATTGTTTTCCTATTTTGATTTTTTTGTGCGAGATGCGTTACTCATTTTTGTCGGGAGGGAGAAGGACTGTGAGTGAGGAAGCCAAATGGATAGTTTAGGTGTGAAGGAAATGTATGAAAGAGGGTGAATATTGCAAAACAGAGGCAAGTCAATGCTTAGAAAATGTGAGCGTTGGTGTAAATGAGAGGAGAGACATTATGAGTTGAAGGTAGTGATAAATACAGATAATGAAGGATTATATTTTAAGGGACGGAAAAGGTAAAAGGTACAAACAACAGGAGCGCACATATGGCCATGCAAAGTGGTAAAAGAAAGTGCGTGTGTGTTTTTTTAAGGTAGAGTTTAAGTTGGGTCCAGACAGATAATGTAAAATCGATAAATGCAAAGATGGAGATATATAAATCAACAGATAACACTTGCGTGTGCAAGTTTAAGAAGGAAAGAGCATTTATGATTGTGATTAAGCTCTCACATTCCCCTCTTGTCATCGTATGGTGTGATTTATAAAGGAGTCCAGTCTGTCATTTAGGGCATAAGGAAGAAGCTCGTAAAAGGTTAATGACGCTTATTGCAGAGAAATGACTCCACTGAATTAAACTGTAATTACGGCACTTTCTTAGCTTCTTCATGCTGATGTCATTAAGGCTACGGGTCTGACTTATTTTATTTTACTGCAGCGGTCTCTCTCTCTCTCTCTCTCTCTCTCTCTCTCTCTCTCTCTCATTAGAAAATTACATAAATTGTCTCTCAGTTTTGTTTGCTAAGAATCCCATGCTAGCATGCTGTGGATTGGTTAACCTAACTTTGCTTTATGTGATAACGAGGTATTATTGCAAGCTTACATAATATCGATTTTTAACCTGTTTGTTCAGCCTCCAAATAAGCATTATACGTTGTGACTTTCATTATGTACTCATCTTGGGCTTATTCTGAATGTAGTATTATTATTTTTCTGTAACTAAACTGGAAGCTAACGTTTTCATTTGTATATTGGATGATGTCTTTTTACCCTAATTGTCTTGGTTCATTGAACTTTTCACAAATCCCTCTCTACCAGTCCCATGTTTCTTGCTTCGCAGGTTCTGTGTTTATGTCTGCTTGTATGCGACATGAAGCTCTTGGGTTGTACGGATGCCAGTGTTTAACTTGAGTCGTTTCTCTCACGTGTCGCTGGTTTGTCTTTATGCTGCATTCCGAATTATACTTGCAGCATAACCATTTTTCATTCATGCCTGTAGCATTGCAGTAAATCGCAGTCATGTGATTTAATATATATATATATATATATATATATATATATATATATATATATATATATATATATATATATATATATATATATATATATATATATATATATATATATAATGGGTGTGTGTACATGTGTGTATTTGCATGGGTGTGTTACTGTATATACTATTCCTTGGCAAGTACATTTATTTAATTGACATTAAGTCGCAGGTCCAAAGTCTTACCTTGGTTCTTTGAGCTTTTGGTTTAGATCTTCAGCAAAGCGAATTTTAGAAGAGTAACCATATTTTATTATTGACCGACATACGCAAGTCGGAACATAACCTCCCGTTTCCGCCTGTGAGAACCTTTCGAGCCAGAAGCTGTTCCGACCGATGTTGCAAGTCATGCCTAATCTTAGCTTATTTTTTGAGAGGCGTAACATCTCGTAATGGAATTCTGGCTTTATTTGTAATTATTATAATAGAATGAGGTCTTGTGTTGAAGTGTTTAACCGGATTTTCTAAAATTGACGTTGGGGTTTTCACTTCTTGTGATGAAGTCTTAAGAAAATTCTTTAAACCTAGTTACATTTCTTGATCAATGCACAGTCTCATCATTATCTTGTACTCGTGGTATATGCCGTGGGGTGTTATCGACGCGGAGTTTTACTAAATGTAATAACTATAAAATAAAAAAAAGGGGCGGGGGGAGACTTTCTGCCAAAATAGGAGAAAATTTTTCCGTCGGCAAAGTTTGTACAGAATTTCATGATGAACTAATCTCTCGTCATCCTGGTAACTGGCAATTCATTGGTTGTCATTAGATGATGGTTGCCTAGAAGCGAAACGTTTATTCGAACTTATTTTTAAACGAATAATGTTTATGGAAGGTGAGAACCAACGTCAGTTTTCTCTTGCATTCCAGTTTGCTTCGTTGGAGTGGAAAGTGCAAGACAAAGGAGCCTGTGGCATGCCGAAAATGTTCTGAGTTGGGTATTTGTGCCAGGTGTCGTGGTATCGTGCATGCGTAAGATGGCCTACGTTTGACCTCTGGGTGACTGTTGGTTGTTTTATAGCAGCCATTAGCGTCTTGAATGGAAGTCTTATTCAGGAGGTGTCAATGAAGTAAATTGCTTTGACGCTTGGAGATAACTTGCAGGTACTCGGAAGATTTTTGTTGCTGTAGTGCGTGCCAACCCATCGCCCACTCTCTCTTCATACATGAGTGCGTGTGTTACCTGTTTGTGCTTGAACACACAACACAAAACACACCTACCCACCCACCGACACACACGTCTATGTATGACTGTGTGTGTTGTGTGTGTGTTTATGTTTGTATGTAATGTATGTATATATATATATATATATATATATATATATATATATATATATATATATATATATATATATATATATATATATATATATATATATATATATATATATATAATATGTATACGACGCGTTTCATTGTTTCTTCGTAACATAATTTTCAAGCCTTAAAGAGACATTACAGTTTTTTAATAGTTAAAAGATTATACAATCATTATTGGCTGACAAAGCTTATTGTTGGGTTTCTGAATTATTTTTGCTTTATGTTGCTTTGAATGCCCTTTAAAGTTGTAGGACCTCTCTTTATATTGCAAAAGGATTTCTCTTTTCATTTTGCTGTTGAATACCTTGCAACTGTTAGGATTTCGGTAACAACGGGTTTTGAATGTATGCTGTTTTGTAGGATTCTTGTATTTGCTTGTCTTGAATGTCCTCAACTAGTTATAGGAATTCGGTTGTTTTTGTTTCTCCATTGTTTTGAATGTCATAACTAGTTTGTTATATTTTATTTGTTCCGAATATACTTACTGTGGTCCAAAGCCCTTTGGTTTTCCCTTTTAGGATTTGCCTTTAATAGACTAATTAATTACTCATTATCATTAAACCCTCTCATTATTTATACGGTCTTGCCTCTTCACGTGTTTTGTTCTTATGTGCCCTTTTCATTTTTCTTTCCTGTCCATTGGCATTGAGCTTTTCCTGTTTCATAGTTGTCTTGTTTCATTTTTTTCATTGCTTTTGCCTGCCTCATGGTCTGAAGTTTGATCTCTTTAATTGTGAAGTATTTGACAGCAATTCGCCACATTTTTATTTGTCTTCTCTTACAAGTAGCGAATTGGTATAAATTTGCAGATGCTGACCTTTACACTTTTTTTTTTTTATTTATTAGCAGCCTATATTCATAGCTTAATTTAATAGACAATGTTTTACTTTGTCTAAATCTGTGCATAGGCTATTTGATATTATGAATACTATTTTTTTTAACTTTAAAAAGATTCATATGATATTCTGGTTCTGTCGTATATAAACAATATGAATAACACCGGCCAACAAGTCTGAATGTTCCATTATCGTGCCTTGACAACCTACCGCAAGAAATCTGACGCATTTCTGACCGATTTGTTGACGGAAGATTGCTTTGCGGACGTGACGCCATCTAAGTATCTGGTCAGCCATTCGCAGTTTGACCTCTTTCTTGATAGAAATTTCAAATAATTAATAATTCCTAGTTTGTGATTTAATTTTTGTATCAGCACTTTTAACAGTTATTTTGGATCATAGGTTAATGATCGTTTTATTCGTATTTTCTCGTAGTTTCGTGGGTTCCTTGAAGGAAACAAAATGTAAGAACGTTTGGTATTACATTTTCACACTCACACACACACACACACACACACCAGATACCATATGTAACAATATGGTATATAGATGAATACATTATGATGATAAGTGGTCAAGGATGCTATAACGTAATTAACACTATTGCAAATATAGGAAAGGAATATAATTATATAATGAAGCGTTTGGTGGGTCTAACAGTACGCAAGTAATAACGAATAAATGATTGAATGAATAAGTTGTCTGACATTATAACTGCATTGGTCTTTTATTTATTTAAAGGTTTATCGTTGTCCTATTTAGTTTATGTACTGTAGTAAATTATCTGCAAATGCCAACGAGAATGGTTATACTCCAACTTATAAAGTAATGTGGGTATTTTGATCTTTACGCGGAAGCCCCTGTTGCGTGACAACGTGTGATTATGGGTAACGTTTTGAAAGGCCTTCTCTCTCTCTCTCTCTCTCTCTCTCTCTCTCTCTCTCTCTCTCTCTCTCTCTCTCTTTCCAATTAAATTCACATTGGTTCAAGTTTGTCAGGCAGAGCCCTTAATATTGTGGGAATTGAATTACATGAGAGGAGGAGTATATCTTAGTTTTACCAGACCACTAGGTGGGGTTATTGCGTCTTAGAGAGAGAGAGAGAGAGAGAGAGAGAACATGATAATGGTATTGCATCTTACTGCTACTGAGAGAGATGGGTGAGAGAAAGAGGATTTCGCATTTTAAGAGCCAGTGGGACAGAGAGGAATAGAGAGAACATTGCATTTTAGAGCACTGAGAGAGAGAGAGAGAGAGAGAGAGAGAGAGAGAGAGAGAGATTATGGAATCTTAATGAGAGATCGAGAGAGAGGGAGAGATTATGGAATCTTAATGAGAGATCGAGAGAGAGATTATGGAGTCTTAATGAGAGATCGAGAGAGAGAGAGATATTATGGAGTCTTAATGAGAGATCGAGAGAGAGGGAGAGATTATGGAATCTTAATGAGAGATCGAGAGAGAGGGAGAGATTATGGAATCTTAATGAGAGATCGAGAGAGAGGGAGAGATTATGGAATCTTAATGAGAGATCGAGAGAGAGATTATGGAGTCTTAATGAGAGATCGAGAGAGAGAGAGAGATTATGGAATCTTAATGAGAGATCGAGAGAGAGGGAGAGATTATGGAATCTTAATGAGAGATCGAGAGAGAGGGAGAGATTATGGAATTTTAATGAGAGATCGAGAGAGAGATTATGGAGTCTTAATGAGAGATCGAGAGAGAGAGAGAGAGAGATTATGGACTCTTAATGAGAGATCGAGAGAGAGAGATTATGGAATCTTAATGAGAGATCGAGAGATTTTGAAACCATTGTAGGTATGCGCTCGCGCGCTCGCGTGTGTCTGTCCTTATGTCTGAGAGAAAAAGGGGTTATTGCATCTTAGAACTATTGTGTGCGTGTGCGATAGAGAGAGAGAGAGAGATAGAGATGTTTCATCTTAGAGCTACTGAGATAGGCATGACGGAGGCATTAACCTACCGTGGTAGAGGTTGCCTATGGCTCGAAATGGTATGCCCATGCTTAAACTGGCGTGGCACTACCGGTTTGCTTAAGCAGGCTTATGCCAGCACCAGAGTGGTCATAAATCCAGTTTTGATGACGGATGCATTAACTTACCTTGGTAGAGGTTACCTGCGGCTCGAAACTGGTATGCCCATGCTTAAGCTGGCATGGCACTACCAGTTTGCTTAAACAGGCTTATGCCAGCACCAAAGGTGGGCATAAATCCAGTTTCGATAACGGAGGCATTAACTTAAAGTGGTAGAGGTTGCCTATGCCTTGAAACTAGTATGCCCACGCTTAAGCTGGCACGGCAATACCGGTTTGCTTAAGCAGGCTTATGCCAGCACCAAAGGTGAGCAGAAATCAAGTTTCGATAACGTAGGCATTAACTTACTGTGGTAGAGGTTGCCTATGGCTCGAAACTAGTATGCCCACGCTTAAGCTGGCATGGCACTACCAGTTTGCTTAAGCAGGCTTATGCCAGTACCAAAGGTGGGCAGAAATCCAGTTCCGATGATGGAGTCATTAACTTACCGTGGTATAGGTTGCCTATGGCTCGGAAATGGTATGACCACGCTTAAGCTGGCATGGCAATACCGGTTCGCTTAATCCTTCTAACCTGCTGAGTAGCTTCTGGTACCGTTCGCCTCCCACGAAGTCGCTAGTCTTTTGCCCCCATTAATTTCAATGGAACGATGACGATGATGAATACTTGAGAACATTTTCCAATGTCTGCAGCTAAGAGACCTGCGGAAACATTTAAGACCGAATGTCTGCAGCTAAGAGGAATTCCCGGTGGTTTCTGAACCTTACTTTCCCGGTGGTTTAAGAAGACGGAATTTCGGGTTTCTGAAGGAATTCTCTGGATTTCTGAAGACGGAATTCCCGGTGGTTTCTGAAGACGGAATTCCCGGTGGTTTCTGAAGACGGAATTTCGGGTTTCTGAAGACGGAATTCTCTGTGGTTTCTGAAGACGGAATTCTGGGTTTCTGAAGACGGAATTCTCGGTGGTTTCTGAAGACGGAATTCTGGGTTTCTGAAGACGGAATTCTCGGTGGTTTCTGAAGACGGAATTCTGGGTTTCTGAAGACGGAATTCTCGGTAGTTTCTGAAGACGGAATTCTGGGTTTCTGAAGACGGAATTCTCGGTGGTTTCTGAAGACGGAATTCCCGGACGTTATTTCGTCTCCGACTCCAGACTACAGACAGACTTTCTTGCATGGAGCCACATTCCCGGAGGCCTCTGTTATCCTGTTTTCGTCTTTGAAGCTGCAAATTGAAGATCTCCGAAGACCCTTTCATACTCCTTTTGCCTAGAAGGCAGCAATGGTCTGATACTTCAGCATATACAAGCAGTCTATTAAATACACAATTGAAAAATTAATTTTAAAAAATGAGAAAGATACTCCTTATAAAGCTGCCTGAATCTCACTGTTGATTTAATGTATATAAAACTGCCAGGTGTGTTTTCCTTTTATATTTACCACAAATATTTAGAGTTAAATCTATATCGCATCCCTGCCGATATTATTTCTGTCAACACTTGATGTATGATTTATTCAAAGACTGTATCCCATCTCTCGCTGTATGAGTATTTCTTATTCTTTCATTTTCATCCTAGGTTTGAATCCCTGGCTCAGCCAGATGCGGTTATTCCATTATAATTTCCCCTGTGTGTAAGTTATTCCCAAGGCACGAATATCTATCTATATCTATCTTTTGATCTTTATATATATGCGTGTATATGTATCATAATTATAAATATAAATACGTATGTATTTATGTATATGTATATACTGTATGTATATATGTGTGTATATGTATATGGATATGAAGAATATAACAAGTTGTTTGTAAGTGGATCTTCACTATCACTATTGTACGAACTACCAAAAGTTCATAAAATGGAATACCATTAAGAACTACTGTCTGCGTTTAAAGTACCACCCTATAAACTAGCGAAATTTCTTATCAGTTTTCTGCAGCCATTAAAAAACACGTATGAGTTCAAGAACATCATCAATTCTTATGAAATACCCGAAGGTGCAGTGCTAGCAGGCTTCGACGTTACCTCCCTGTTCACAAACGTTCCTATCAAAGAAACAGTCGATATAGTTTTAAATACTATTTAAAATAACAGTGAACAAGTGAGAAATATTTCAAAGAATGTCATTAAAACAATTCTTAACTTATGCATAAACGATAACTACTTTTTACTCAATAATTTGCAATACAAACAATTTGAAGGTTTCGCCCTGAGATCCCAACTTTCATCCCCAATGGCCAACATATTTCTGTTTTCATGAAAAAAAAAAGATGGCTTGATGATTGTCCCCTAGAGTTTAAACCGACACATTTTTTGGTTGTCAGGCATCCAAGTCACGTACAACAGTTCCATGATTACTTAAATAATAAACACCCTTGTATTCAGTTTACCTTGGAACGTTAAGAAAATAATAGGAAATCGCTCTTAAGTTTTAGCATATTCAGAAAGTCCACTTTTACCGGTCTTGGAATGAATTTCCAAAGTGCTACATTCTTTAACTTTAAAATGAATGACATTGAGACTTTAATACATAGAGTATATTCTCTTTGCAGCTCCTAGCAGTCATTTGACTAGGAAATAAAATTTCTTTTAAACTGTTTCAAAAATAATGCTTATCCTAATAACATAATATATAAAGAAATGAAAACGTTCCTAAATAAATCTCTCAGTATAAATAGCAAAATAGATCTACCAAGGGTTGATAAACTGACTATGTATTTTAAACTGCCATACATAAGTGATCCATGTTCTAAACACGTTACAAGAGAACTAAAATACATGTTCAAGTATAACTTTCACCACATTAACCCCAAGTTAATATTTACCAACAACAACCGTACTAGTCAAGCGTTGTTAAACCATATTCAGTGTCTTTTTATTGTATTATTGTATGCAATAAAATTTAATTGGAAATGTAATAATTGTGTATAGAAATTTAATTGTATTAACTAATATAACTATATGTAAAATCAAAATAATTGTTATCATCTACTGTCCACCTCCTTTTGGCTCACCCTGCATATATAAATTATATATATATATATATATATATATATATATATATATATATATATATATATATATATATATATATATATATATATATATATATACGGCGAAAAAAAAAAAAAAATTCTTAAGCGCATTATGCATCGGGAAGGAGAAATTGAACATATTATCTTACGTAATAACGATAACGTTACAGATAAGTACTAACGATAATAGCAGCTCTGATGACGATGAAATATCCAGTGAAAAAATTAGATTACGTTTAAGGAAAATTGTGGAAACATGTTAACGCGTGATACGGGAAGTCCTCGAATTAACTTTGGAATCTAAATTGAGGAAGAATCAGCGGGGACCCTTTGACCGCGCCGTCAGTAATGGACTTACCCAGAAAACTCGTTCTTTTTCCTCTTCAAGAAAAGTTGAGTATGTGCCCCAGGTTCTTGGAACTGAAGGAATGATGTATGACATCATCATTTATCGGCGCCACACAAAACACGAATACGGGTTTCTTTTTCTATTTTTTATCAGCGTAGGTCATCGTTGAAAAGAACACCTGTTATGATTTTGCCTTTTTTTCGTGGGGAAGTTTGCGGTGCGGTTTATGAACTAAGTTTGCTGTTCCTGAGTTACTGGGGCCATTTCACTGGAAATTATTCGTCTCTGTCTCTCTCTCTCTTTCCCCCCGAATGTTTACGTTGGCTTCCGTTAATTCGATAAAGTTACCAAAATTGGTGTCCATATAATTGCTCTTTCACATGCCGGCTCTCTCTCTCTCTCTCTCTCTCTCTCTCTCTCTCTCTCTCTCTCTCTCTCTCTCTCTCTCTCTCTCTCTGACAGAAAATGTAAAAAAATTATTATGAAACGTGAAGTACGTTACTTGAAAGTGTAATCTAAGGTGAAAAATGGTGTTTATAAATATTATAACGAATTTTTACTTTCCAACATGAAATGTCTCGCACAAAGCTTTTGGTAACTGCACAACTGATGAATTCAGCCTCCCTCCCCTCAGCTTTTTCGCCATAAAATTTATTCATGAGGACCACCACTGGTAAAATTTTAATATCTACGCAACCTTCCTTTTGACGTTGCTTCCACCAAACAGCCGAATAAGCAAAGAAGCAATCAAAAACATATCTTCATTGGCGGAAGTAATTACCGCTTCCGGTAATTGTGATAAGGAGGAGGAGGTCAAGAATTTAGAGGGTCAGTGTCGCCATTAAAACTACATACATACAAACACACACACACACACACACATTTTACACACACACACACATATATATATATATATATATATATATATATATATATATATATATATATGTATATATATATATATATATATATATATATATATATATATATATATATATTTTTGACGTGAAATTCAAGCTTCCAAAGAATGTCGGTTTCAACCTCCCACTGCAGACCCCATAATGCATTAGTAACTGATCATTATACAGAGCCAGTGATGCCACGACACTAACCACTAAACCAGCGGACCAGCTATGACAGAAATTAATCAAATGAATCTGTTCCCTGAGAAATAAAGTTCCTTCACAAAGAAAACATTGTTAACGATTTTTTATTGAAATTCTTTCCTTTTCATTTTGTTTTTCATTTGGTTGCACTTGTGAATAAAAGAGCTATGAAAAGATGAAACTGTGTATTTCATCAAGTTTATATAGACTCAATATATATTTCTCTCTCGTCTCCTTTAAGTCGCAAAAAGACCTCTTGGTATGTTCCGTGAGAATTTGACCCGGAAAATTGTAGTTTTTACGTACTCCAGTTTCAACCGTGAAGATATGTAAATTATGGGAAATGAAGAAAATGCCCTGGAATTCTCTCTCTCTCTCTCTCTCTCTCTCTCTCTCTCTCTCTCTCTCTCTCTCTCTATATATATATATATATATATATATATATATATATATATATATATATATATATATATATATATATATATATATATATATATATATATATATATATATATATTTATATATATAATTTATATATATATATATTATATATATATATAATATATATTATTATATATATATATATATATATATATATATATATATATATATATATATATATATATTAATAACCAACGTCCCCTTGTACAGACGGGTCCCCCTCCTCATAAGGAGAACGATGTTAAAAAAGATGTGTGGCGCGTGCGTGCGCGCCATTCTTGTATCATGCGTTGGCGTCGATTTTTTATCATAAGAACTTGATTATATGATTATACCCGATTTCACAAAACTTTTTTTTTTTTACAGAAATTAGAACCGAGAATGTCTCTTCGCAGATTCTGCTGCTCATTAACTTTCACGTCTGTAATTAAATCTGAAAGAGTTTTTTAAGATAATCACTCGGTCTCCTCTTTCCTTGTTCTCTAGAAAGACTCAAGAGGCAGAACAAAATATTAGAAACGTTCATAGAAAGGACCTAATTATGATGGAATTTGGGCCATAGTCCTGGAAACAGGTCTTTAACCCCGAGATGGGAGAACATAATATATTTGAAGCTCTGCGAATTTTAGAGGAAAAGGAAATTTGTTAAATTATGATTGTCATAGCATTTTCTCTCTCTCTCACGTTAATCTCTCTCTCTCTCTCTCTCTCTCTCTCTCTCTCTCTCTCTCTCTCTCTCTCAACATGAGAAGAAACCTAAAAAAGTAAAAAGAGAGAAAAAATGCCGCGGTGTCAAAGGAATTTTTGTTGAAAACAAATCAGAGAAAGACCCCAAGATTTGGGACTTGTTCGTAATTACTTCTGCGAAAGTCCAAGATGCAGATGTAGTAGTGATGTCACTGTTGGTGCTCTCATTTTCTTTAATCAGATTCTTTTATTCCTGTCACCCGTGAAAAATCTAGTGATGTGATTTCAAAAGAATATTTAACTATTGAACGCCTAATACAGTGGCCGATGGCACGGGCAACCTTATGCTTGCTTCTGGCCCAAATCGGATGGAAACTAAAAAAACAAAAAAATTGTGAAAAGAAAATTTTTAAAAAATTGTGAAAGGAAAATTTTTTTTAAATTGTGAAAGGAAAAGGGTGGGGCTCATCCGGTAGGGAGGCGCACTTCCCCTTGAATTCTAAATGAATAAAAATCTTACGATGGATCAGAGATTTATTTTAACCCTCATTTCATATAATCATTCTTCTAAATAGCAGTGATACCATAATTTCCTCGATGAGATTAATAGAAGGTAACACCTTAACACTTACGGGCCACCTTCAGGCAGTGGCCTGTGCTGCATGCGCCAGCTTAATCTAAAGCAATCAACCAGCCTACCTGCTAGGCGATATACACGAAGCAACTATGATTTATGACAACAGCCACCTTCAAGTTTTGATGTCCTTAACATGTTTCGGCCTCGGTTGTTTTCAAGGTCAGCGTTGAAAGCAATTATAGATACTGGTCTCTGGTCATAATTTTCGGCTCTTACAACGTTTTCGTGTCTAGAGTGTAAGGATATCTCGTGAGCCGTGTTCTCCACTTTTCATTTCGCCCCTCTCCTCTTCCCTGCTTCATTTTCATTTGGTCCGCTACGCTTGCTTTTCTTTGGTCCTTCCCTGCCTCGTTTTTATTTGGTCGTCCCCACCTCTTTTCCATTTGGTACGTTCCAGCTTCCATTTCATTTGGTCCTCCCCTCTTCCTTTCCATTTCTTCCCGTTACCTCGTCATCAAATTGTGTGTGTGTGTGTGTGTGAGTGCGTGGTTGTGGTCTCTGAAGACTCATGGTACCGTTCTCTCCTTAACGTAACTTTGATGGTTGAAGTTCTTGCAGCGCCATTTTATATCAGCCTTTTAACCCCACCCCACCAGCACGAAATGCGATTGTTCCCAGGTGGCAATAGGCGAATTAAGCCTGATTCCGAAAAAATTTGTTGCTCTGCTAATCTAAGCAGTGAATTATTTATCTGATAGTTTGTCGATTCTCATTCCAAAAGATTTGCCGAGAACCAAGAGTGTAGTTCCAGAGATACAAACAGCAAAGTCGCCACTGCCACATTCATACTTCATAACTGATGAACCCTCTATGCATATATGCATTTATGCATTGATAGGTATGGATATATGAGTATTTATGTATTTTATATGCCTACCTGTCTGTGTACAGACATACATATACACATAATATCTATCTTTAATCAAACAGTATGCGTTCAAAACGGCTGTGATTTCACAGAAGCAACTGAATTTCAGCGCTACTCCGGGAATCTTGATTCCACCACATAACCTGTTTTCTTGACCTTGGCCTTTACTCCAGATAGATGTACTAATTGCAGTTTCCGTGAGGTAGTCATTATAACACCCTGCCATTTCGCCACCGGTTTTCCTTCCTTTAATCAATTTGCACTTTTTGTTGGAAATATTAGTAGGTGCATAGTACTACTACAACGAATGGCTCCAGTGACCAAAACTGCTGATGGTTTGCCGGTAAATTAGACCCCAAAGCAGTATGGAATGATTGTTATTGTCCCTCCCTCAAAACTAACGACTGTCATATATTGTATTAATTGAAAGATATTAGAGTACAAATATTTATATTTCTGTAAAGTTGTTTATTTGTAAAACAATGTGGTCTGTTCAGCAAACCTCATTTTTCTAGTTTGTGAACAAAGCTTTTGGATGTGTGAATGTAAAGAAGTGTTTTAATGACATAATCGAATTTATTACGAAATGGAATGATTTTTCTTCTGAAATATGAACTGGTTTTTAATTAATACTGTTTTTGAGTGTTACAAAAGGAATTTGTATGGAAGAAATAAAGAAAGTTCCCAAAAATGCTGGCATTCAGATAACAATAAAAATAAATTCAGGCGTTCGTGGATTGTTCATTTAAATTTTAAATTAAGCCGGCCTTATGCCAGCATGGGCTCTAAATAAAGTGGGTTAGTGCCTCCCTAGATAATCATATTGTTTACAGAAACCATCGAAAGAAAGAGGTGAACTTTGCATTCCATCGCTGAATAGTTAAGTCGTTAGTAGATGACAATCACTTTTATATAATGTAGACTCAAAAACTAAATTTCTTAGATAAAACCCAAGAGAAGAAAGGCTGTAAATCAACCTGAATGACATTTCTTCATTGATAAAGAAGGTCTTTTGGTGAGATTTCCCAAAGAAGCAGCCAGTAGTTTGTTTTATGAGATCATAAAATTGAGAAGGAAAAAGTTTCGAGCGTCATAACTTTCTAGCTGTTTTATAATCTCTTGCACAAACGGGGCAATGATACGTAAAATAGATTTTTTTTTATTTGAAATCAATCAGTACGGACATTTTCATCCTATTTCTTAGTATGAGCGTTGAAGAAATATTTGCCTAACTAAGTGGCTTATTTAACCAGTTCTGTATTCTTCATACAATGAAAAATCTGTCATAGAAGGATGACCAGTCTCTGCGTTATGCTGTAAGAGGCACATTGACCCACCCCCGAGCACTGTTTGATCGTAAAATAGTTACATATTCCGTTCCGAATGTTCGGGTTTTGTATGAGATTAATATGCCAAGTGAATTTCCTAAAGAAATTAGAATGAGGAAATAGATATTTCAGCCAAGATAAACTAGCCCCTAAGTAGAGAAGTGTGAAGTGACAGAAATAACTGAATCGTCTCCGGTACATTCCGTATGGGGTTGGGCCGCCAGTGCACCTCATGCGGTGCACTGTAGGCATTACTTAAGGTTCTTTGCAGCGTGCCTTCGGCCCCTAGCTGCAACCCTTTTCGATCCTTTTACTGTAGCGCCTTTCAAATTCTCTTTCTTACTTTCCACCCTCTCCTGACAGTTGACTCATAGTGCACTTGCGAGGTTTTCCTGTTGTTACACCTTTCAAACTTTTTACTGTCAGTTTACATTTCAGCGCTGCATGACCTTATAGGTCCCAGTGCTTGGCCTTTGGCCTAAATTCTATATCCACTTCGATTCTATTCAAGTCTCCTGTACATCACTGTAGTTAACTCCTAGTGGGATCGAACAGTCAGAAAGAGAATGGTCACGACTACTAACAAATTGGCAGGTCTAGTTTGGACGGGGTTTGGAGTCCCCACACTCCCACCACCATTTATACACATTACCTTAGGGCAAGGGACCATGCTGGCATAAGCCAGCTTAATGTAAACCAGCCAACTGATTGACTAGCTAATTCTTCAAGAGATTCTCAGAAACTTTTATGACCCCACTGCCCAGGGAAGTTTAATGGCTCTTCCTAATTAGTTCCCACCCTAACGTATGCCCACGTGTTACATCATGTTTTATGGCTATTCTTTCTTCCCTTGGCCCAGTCGTTGTTGTTCTTGAACATTAACTAGACCATTTCTGGCACCAACATTTCTATTATTGTGGTCTTGAGATCAACAAGGGCATCATTGTCACAGAGGGAACCTTTGGCCTTCCAGCATTCTAGCATTTCTGGGCAAACACTTTTTACCCATGAAGAAAAACCCCTATCCCTGAATTAAGTAGCTGGTAGCAGACTGCTCCAAAGGCATCGTGCAGCTAAAGATCCAGACATGCATGTACTTGATTGTAATTGATTTTACTATACCATATATTTGCAGTTTTTTATATCAGTACTAAATATTACAAGTTATATATTTACATCGTGTCTTTTATACGTATACCATTCATCATTTATTTGTTAAGTGCAGAATGCTTTATGACATTTATAACTGGCTTACAAGGTGGATGAGAATTCGAGCTCAAAAGACTGCAGACCCTTGCTGTATGCTCAGTGGAACCTAGGCCGATACAGAAGCGCCCTAGAGTGGAGCAGTAATAAGAGTAATATATTCATTAAGCTTTAGTGCGAATTGTGTATCCTCCTACCTGTAGATGAAGGGTTAGGCAGTCGGGAGAAGAAACAAGTAAAAATTGCGCCGAAGTTTCTTCGGCGCAATCGAGTTTTCTGCACAGCGTGTAATGCTGTAAGAAACTCTCAGCCATTCACTGGCACAATCATAGATCATAATAAAGAGAATCATATCCATATGCTAAATTTCACCTACTCATTAAAAAATGACTTACTGACTGCTCTATGAGCAAGAGCCCGTGCTGACATAAGGCCAGCTTAATAAAAAACAACAGCAACATCTCAGCCACGGTCCAGGTGGTGGCCTGTGTTGTTGGCACCTATAGCGGTGCCAGACATTTAATAAAATAAAAACTATTGTGGCTAAAGACTGCAATTTGGTATGTTTGATGATTTGAGGGTGGATGATCAACATACCAATTTGCAGCCCTCTAGCCTCAGTAGTTTTTAAGATCTGAGGGCGGACAGAATACAGTGCGGACGGACAAACAAACAGGCATCTCAGTAGTTTTCTTTTACGGAAAACTAAAAAGAAAGGTGTTCCAAGGAGGTGAGTTGATAAATGGAAAGTCTCCCAAAAGTTAGATTTCCGTTATTATGCTGACATTGTACCGCGAGTTTTGAGCCAGTTGCTGACAGCCATGCTGACAGCGTACGGGAAGTATGTAGCGTTGAATGCAGTGTTCGGATATGATATGTAAGATTGGTAAAAGAGAGACGCTGTCAGAGGAATGTGCAGCAGTCAGAACTTAAACTTGTATAGGGATTTGTATGCAGAGGATGGATCTTGATGGAACGTAAATGTGGAATTTTGCTAAGAAAGAATTTATTATTATTATAGCTAGTGAGTTGACGTTATGGAACAAGACAAAACCTTCAGAAGCATAGGAAAGAGCGGAGCAATGGTGATGATAAGACTGAAGCGGAGTACGTTATATACATACATACATACATATATATAAAATAAGACAAAATCCACGAAGGAAAGAAAAACAATGGAGTGCTGCAAGGCTTTTCGACTTGTAGTCCTTTACTTAGCAGACCACGTGGATTTTGTCTTTATTTATATATTCATCATGTTCCATATTTTCGTGATTCAGTTATATATATATAATGGAGTATATATATATATATATATATATATATAGTCCTTTATATATAACAGACCACGTGTGTTTTGTTTTGTGTTCTGCATCAATTTTATCATCACCATTGCTTCGCTTTTCCATATTATCGATTTTTGTCTTGTTCTGTAACATCAACTCGCATAGATATAATAATAATAATAATATATATATATATATATATATATATATATATATATATATATATATATATATATATATATATATATATAATAACAGCAATGTAGTGGTGTTTTTTATTAAGTAGTTTTGTTTGTGCCTGTGTAGATCAGCAGAAGGCATGAGGTGTATTTGTTGGTTATGCAAATTGGAGAGGCCTGAGAATGTATTCTGGGGATGACCATTTGTAAGAAGGAAGTCTATGAGTTTTACAATGCAAATGAAGCCATTGTTGAAGTAGGTCTTTGGCCTGCATGTATTGCCTATCTCTTCGCAGTAATCGTTGTTAATAGAATGAGAAAAGTTGAAGACCTGAAGAATTAGGTTTATAGTTTAGGAGATCAGAGGGTGATAATGGGCAATGGAAGGCGGAAGTTTATTAGAAAAAAAATAGAAGTGAACCGTGAATACTAGTAGGTGTAGACACACACACACACACACACACACATATATATATATATATATATATATATATATATATATATATATATATATATATATATATATACATACATACATACACACACACACATGTGCGTTATGCACACATTTACTTTTTCATCTTAAGCCCTTTCACCTACAGAAAAGAGGTGGAGCTTGAAGGATAAAGCCATAAGGTTTCTTGCGAGCCTCTGAAGGTGAGGTTGCTAGCCCATGCCCTGTTCCTTGACCGCTGCAGGCACTGGTACCCATTCACACATACACACATACACACACGCATATATATGTGTATATGCATACATACATACATGTATGTTTGTGTGTGAGTTCTTGCGTGCGTATTAATTTACAGTTCATTGCTGTGACACCAAATGAAAGATATATTTTCACCATCTTGTAATTCCCCCGTTGAAATCGCATGAAAACTCATCCGTAATTTCCAGTTTCCAATTGTTCACGGAGGTCTGGTCTGGAACGTTGCGAAGCATGATTCATTTTTCGACATTGACCAGTCGAAGCAAATCGTCTTATTTTTTGCGATTCGTTTGCTTTTCAAGCCAGATGTGAATATGAGACATAAGTTACGATTGTGAACGGCAGCTCATCATCGCCTCCAACGTCGTACAGCGCAAGGGGTCTGTGGCCACTTCCGCCACTCTTGTCTTTCCTGTGCTTTCACTTCAACAGATCTCCACATACCACCAGCCACCTTTTTCTTAGTCTAAGCCAGGTAGGTCTGGGTCTTCCAACTCTTGGTGCCCACAGTTCAATAGAGGGGAAATTAAGCAGAAGTCTTGATTTGCGGAACTTTTTGTTTTTAAGTGGTTGAATCCGTTTCCCTTGAAATATGTGGTAAAAAGTTGAAGTTTCTAATAACTTTAGTGCTAGTACCTTTGCCTCAAGAAATGGTAATGATAATAATAATCTCTATTATCATTTGACCACCACAGTTTTCGTAATGGATCATTGCTGGAAGATTTAACCTAAGTCCATTCTATGATAATAATAATAATAATAATAATAATAATAATAATAATATTATTATTATTATTATTATTATTATTATTATTATTATTATTATTATTATTATTCCAAAAGCTGCGCAGAAAAAGGCATTCCCTCACATTATAACGAAACATCTGTCTAGAATTAATTTCTCTGCTATGAACAATGAACCAAAGTCTCCCGCCCTGTCCACGGATATACAGCTTGTCCACAAAACAACGGAGAAAGTTTCGCTGGAGAGCTCCGCCACCCGCCCTTGTTGCGAGGGTTAATCCAAGTTCGGCTGAAGAAGCCATTCGGTAAGCACATCACGTTGAAACCTCCACTTCCCCCGCCCCTCCCCTCCACTCCCATTGTGTTTTTATTGCCCTTTAAACTAGAAAGTCTCGGACGCATGCCTGGAAACATTCATGCAGCTGCATTAGCGTCCATTTAGCAGTCGCAGCTTGATGCTTGCCATTGTGTTTATTGGGCCTAACTTGCAGGTAATAATGCTGATTAAGCCTTTCCTGTTTTTCCGTCGAGGGGAATAATGACATTAAACTCTTCATTAAAGTTTCCATACATCCAGTAATAGCTGCCAAAGCCCTATATTGATTAAAGTTTAGTACTTACTATTTAGGGAAGCATGTCTGTTGATTGAGCGTTTCCTGTTCTCCCGTCATAAAGAATGGCGTCATTAAACCATTCAATCTTTCAGACCTTGACAGCTGGTTATAGCCGTCGACACTATGTGCTGATAGACTTTATGATTTGATGACAATCCATTCCGATTATAATTAAAGTATTCATTCCTTCAGAACCCCATACATCAGTTCATAACCAACGGCGCCTTATATTGACGGTCATTTTGATGTAAATAACGCAGAAGTAGGAAATATTATTCTTCTGTTAGGAGGGATAGTCATTGAACCATTTATTCTTTTAAAGACCCACATACATCCAGTAATAGCCACGGACGCCATAAATTCATGTTCATGTTAGGGCTGTGGTTCAGTGGCACTAAAAGACCATCGGGTCTTAAGTTACCCTAGAAAACGGATTCCAGCGCTCCCCGCCACTTACTGGAGGAACAGGAGGAGGAGGAGAAGGAGGAGGTCTTGAATCCCACATACTCTGGAAGGGTTTCCGAGATGTGGGTTACGGGCCCAGCGCAAAAACCTCCCCTCCTGTTATTTGGTGAAACTGGTTCCTTTTGAGTGTGCGTTCAGCTGAAGTTGTTGCTCCTATCTTACGCTGAAGCCTCTGCTGATCCACTTATTCTCTCTCTCTCTCTCTCTCTCTCTCTCTCTCTCTCTCTCTCTCTCTCTCTCTCTCTCTCTCTCTCTCTCTAACAGGCTCCTTAAACTCTCCATTACTGCTGTACTCAGGGGAGTATATTTCGAACAGGTAGCTGGAAGTCCAGATGGAGAACTTGGAACAGCAAAATAAACGCGAGTTGGTCCGACTAAGGTGAAAGTGCGAGTCTTCATTTTTGCGCTTTTCTGAATCGTTTAAAACTTGTTTGATGGTGTTGATTGATGTAAGAAATGGGAAATACAATACCCATATTATCTCAATGAATCCCCTGTTTAGAAACAGGAAACAGATGGCATCTGTTGATGATATTCATATTAACAAGTATTTTTTTATATATAAAGTTGTTCTTGTATTTTTATAGCGTCAGCTCAACTTCCTAATCATTTTATGGTCAAATGTTCACCAGTTATTTCTGCTGAAGTAATTTTATTAAATTACTAGCCGTGACGCTTCCTGCAGTCGATTATGAATGTAGTCTTAGTTTTTGCAGAGACTTCTCTCCAGACTGAAGCAGGTGGTGCAAACGTGAATTTGTTGGTCGTTACCACGGAATTTCTCTTCATAGATTTTGGTACGATTGCCGCAGTGCCGTTCTAAGGGTCAGATGTAATAGGGAAAAGAATGAAAGATCTAGTAGGAAGAGCGGGTCTCATCTAGAACGGGAAACATGTGGGAAGAGAATTCCAAAGCAAAGGAAGATTGGGGGGGAAAGAGCTACATAGTGTGCTGTGCCTCTGTTTCACGAATAAATTAATCGTTTTCTTTTTTAAGATTATTTCTTTAGTATTAACGTATTAGCCAGTGTTTGTCTTTAGTTTCCTGTTGTTATTTGAATTGCCCCTACAGTGAAAGTGAAATATAAATATACGTACTTCCCACTTATTACGGAAAAACTGACGATGACTTGAAAAGGGTTTTTGTTTTTTCGTAGAGAATGGTCACGGTTATCAATGGCTACTTTCTTGGAGGTTAATCGAGTAGTCCAGTAAAATCCAAATTCTTCTTCTTCGTCTTCTTCTTCTTCTTCTTCTTCTTCTTCTTCTTCTTCTTCTTCTTCTGTTGTTATTATTATTATTATTATTATTATTATTATTATTATTATTATTATTCAAGAAGGGCTAATATTTATAAGGAACAGTCATAAAAAGCCATTAATTGAAGGTAGACTTACGCGGAATAGCAATGACGTAAGAAAAAACGAAGAAGGTTGTAAATGAAGATCCGCTTTTAGGTGTGCTGAAGTTGTTAATGCTTTTGCAGGAGACTTATGTAGGAGATGCAGCTTTTGTTTAGTTGTGGTAGGTCGTCCAGTTTTTGTATGATTGCTACCTGGAATATTTGCGTCTGGGTGAGTCACTCCTGAGGAAAGAAGCTAATCTCAGCTCGGGTAAATTATTGCGAGAAGTACGCATAAACCTTCCTCTTGTATTTTGTATATATATAGAAAAAGAATCGTGTCTCATATTTTGTAAAAAGTTTGATTTTCTGTATGGTTGCGTCGTGGTTTTCATTTCACAGCAGTGGCTGTAGGTCTTAAGAGATTAGTCTTTGACTACGGAGAAAATTGTCTCCTCAATAGACGTCCTTTACCTATTGCTTGGAGTCATCTTCATTGTTATTGCCAATTTTTAATTTATGATGTCGATTGATATTCTTGGTAAATGTGAATTGAGTTAATTACGTCATGATATTTCATGAAGTGAAATTTGAATGAATTTTTTGTGCACCTTGATTTACACTAAATATTAAGCGGCCTTTCCACAGACATTGTACACAGACCATTGTTAGAACTGTAGATTTATCGCGCATTACTGATCAAAGTGTGCGTTAGCAGTGCTGCCAGGTTATGGAGTTTGGAGGTTCAGTATTATGATAGTTAAAGTTAAAGTCCTCCTGCGCCTCTGTAGGCTCATAGGTCAGAGTGAAAATTGTTTTAATTATTTTCATTGAACACCTGAACTGTATTAATCTCGCTTTCTGTTTTGTTCAGTGACGCACAGACACAAGAAGCCACAGTTCTTTAAAGTGAGGTATAGATTGAAACAGTTTAAAGTAGGTTTAGAGAGAGAGAGAGAGAGAGACGATAATGTTATCAATAACCCCTTAATGAAGTCATTTCAGTGTTAATCAGTTGAATTTATTTATGTATGTTAATACTATTGTATAATGAAGTACTTTTTATTCATAATCATTGTATATTCATTATCATGCCCCACGCTTCTGCTGTCTTGATATTTTTGTTGCCAATGCAGATGGTTCAAGGGTGTAGTGTATAGGCCTTGGCAACTACCAGTCTGCAGATCTTGCTTAGGCGTGCGCTCTGAAAACATTAGTGCTATGATCGTTAAGTCTGGAAGAGAGACAGCAACCACCATTCAATCCTGCTAAGGGCGCACCATGAGCAGTGATACTCGATGGAACCAGTCGCATATTCAATCTTTCACTCAAGGTCTAGTCTTAAATCGAATTAGACTAGTTTCAAGTTAAAAAAAAAAAATAGGATATCCCCAAACTTTTCACTGGTGTTTTCTATGCTATATTGCTTGAGGGCATTAGGTATGATCGCAAACTATTCCTTTTTTTTTATATTTGAAGAACCAAGGTATTTTTTTAATTCCAAGACCATTTGTACTTGAATAAGCAATGCTCCTTTTGGGAGGAAGTTTAATCTAACCAATTGCATAAAAATTAATTTACTATAACAAGATATACCTGTTTCCCAATTTATATATATATATATATATATATATATATATATATATATATATATATATATATATATATATATATATATATATATATATTTATATATATATATCTTGAGTGTACAGTATATATCCTCAGTTATCCAGAGAGCGAATGCCCCTACCTGTCTTCCTAGCTGGTGTTTCAACTACGCTTGTTTATGAAACTTAAAATTATCGCAGCTTTAGTTATGTCAGTTTCTTACTAATTTCGATTACTAAAAATGTGTGGTAGTAATATACGTATTTTCCAGAACCGTTTTAAATATCTTTTTCTCTTTCACACAAACGCGCGCGCGCGCGTACACAGTTGTATAGCTATTCTGAGCTCGTACACTGCGCTGTAATGATTCGATAATTACTCGAATGATAAGAGATAAGAGCATACTTCATATTTAAGTAGGGAGAAAGTTCTCGGTCGCTGCATACTTTAGAATAAACAGAGACAATGAGTATTCAGGAGATCTCCTATTACTGGTTTCAGGGCTTTCTCCAGAAATATTCAGTTTAAGGAACAACTGACAATTAGATTTCTTTTTGATTGCATTGTCACGCAAAAGTTTCAGTCTTGTCACTTTAGGCGTTAGTTAATGACGTTGTCATTTTCAGTACACACACATTTTATATAGACGCACATACATACATACATGCATGCATGCACACACACACACATATATATATTAATTTATATTTATATTCAGGTTTTTGTAAACTTTTGTATAAAAGTATACTCTTTACTGCTAGTCATTGCCATTGCTAAAAGCTTATCAAAGAACACAATTGGAGATGGAACCAAATGAGATTTTAAAAGACTCGGGTCCAGAAAATACAAGCTTTTATAGATGTGCGACCTGGTTCCGAACTGACCCAAACTGCAAGCTAATTTTAGCCTCGCTTCAGTTCAGACCAATCGAAGTTTTGGTGACAGGGAACAGAATAACTGCGTAAATTGGAGGATATTCAGCATATGCAGCAGGTGCAGTATTGAAACCAGTTTTCATGTTCAGCGATTATTTACATCCTATATCCAACTTGCTACTCAAAATTTTGTGATGTTTACTTTCTTACTCAGTTTTGTGTCCCATATTCACCAATCCACACACAGTTACGTACCCTGAATTCACTTAGGTACCACAACTTTAGTTCTCATATTCACATTGCTGCACAAAATTTTATATTCCATATCTACATAGCTACGCATAATTTATATTCCGTATTCACCTAGCTACGTAGTTCTTTTATCTAATATTCACCTAACTACGTACGAGTCTGTATATAATATTCACCTACCTAAGCCAAGTCATATATCTAATATTCACCTATCTACGTTTAATTCTATATATAATATTCCCCTACCTATGCATAGTCATATCTAATATTCATCTAACTACGCGCAAGTTTGTATCTAATATTCACCTAAATGTACAATGTTACTCTCGGGAATTTTTATGATCTGAATTCACAAAAATACAAGGTTTCATCTCCCATATTCATATGGTCACACAGTTTTACGTCATTCGTCAAGCTATACTTTTTGCACTCTGTATTCACATAAATTCACAAAATCTTATGTTCCGTATTCACCTGACTACGTTTAGTAAAAGACAAGTGTCTCCACGTAGTTTGTACCATAAAACATTGACAGTCGATCAAGAGTAAGTAACGGGAAACTGAAGAATGAAAAGTCACTGCCTTCCATGACAGAGTTGAAATTCCGCGCCTCCTGTATCTCGTGAAGTGGCTTAAACAAACGCACAAAGGCCATGTGGTGCGTCATTCTGTTTTGTGTAGCACATAAACTGCACCGTCAACAAAAGGAATTTAATATTCTGAAATCAGAATATGGCTCAAGACTTCCATGACACAACTGAAGTGACAGAGATGTGTGCTAGAATTAGCAGAGTCGAACGTTTCTACTGGTTAGTGTCAAAAAGAAAAAAAAAAAAAACGTGGAACGGCATTCTTGGACGGATCCATTCCAAAATCTAATTAACGCTTCCGTGAACATTGGCTGCCAACCCTCAGAATTTCATTTAAATCCCTCAGTGGGTTTTTTTTTTTTTTTTTAGATGCATGTGGACAGACTGACCAACAAATAGAAAATAAAATGCCACTCAAAACCGAGGCTTCTTTATAATTCGTGTATGAAGTTGAATTTCAGGTTTGTGTCAAAGAAGCTATTGATGTATGCCTCATCTCAGGGAGTTCTTCTCTGACTGGAATGTTACCAGTGAAATTGTAGTCATTCCCTCCAACTTCTTCATATTCTATTGGAAGCGTTTGTTTAGTCTGCATGCGTTAGTTGAAACAGTTCGAAGTCCGAATGGACGCCTTACCGTACTTTTCTCTGTGATTATGCCTAGAGTGAAGTGCTTCTGCGTATCAACATAGGCCTTTCCTTACAGAGATATGAAATAAAGTATTTGATTAATTAACCTTAGTAATTATTTCTTAATATATATATATATATATATATATATATATATATATATATATATATATATATATATATATATATATATATATATATGTGTGTGTGTGTGTGTGTGTGTGTGTGTGTGTGTGTTATAAATGTGTGTGTATGTGAGTGAATGAGTGAGTATTGTTTATGTGGTATTTGTGTGCGTATGCTTGTTTTTTGTTCGTCATACTTGCGGAGGGTGCTTCTGGGATTCCCTTAAGCTCTGTAATTGGTGGTTTTACAGGTCAATGTTCCACCTGTGAAATGGCCACCTGGTGTTAGTTTACTGTAGTTCTTTCGTTCATGGTTTGAAGAAGTTGTCTGTATGATTTTAAGAGCACACGCATACAAACACTATCATGCGTGGGTTCGAATCCCACTATGGAACGGAAATGCTTCTTCATATATTTGGATTCAGTGCTTGTAGTTATAAAAGTATCAAAGAAGTGCTATGAAATCAAGGTGTTAAGAAGTCATTGTGGCTATTACATGTACACACACACACACACACACACATATAATATATTATATATGTATGAGCGCGCGCGCGCATGTGTGTATGTGTTCTCTTGTGTTTCAGTGCCTTGCAATGGCGTTACTAGATAACAAATCCAGTGAGACACATTTCACCCTAGATTATACCTTCAACGAACACTTGTGGTTTTGGTGGCGTCAGAGGCTGGTATTATCTCTCTCTCTCTCTCTCTCTCTCTCTCTCTCTCTCTCTCTCTCTCTCTCTCTCTCTCGTGACCAGACCAAGTAGTCGGTAGGCCTAAGGGGTTACAGCCCAGTCTATCTAACGTTTTTAGAATGAACGTATTAAATGTGTTAGTGTTTTGCAGCGCTTGTAGGATTTTTCCTTTTACGCCTCAGTTCTTCCTTTTTTTTTTTTTAGGTCGGGTTTTTGCATTTTCTCCTCTGCTGGACGCGTTTGTTGTCCTTGATTTTTGCTTTAGAATTGTACTTTTAATGCATATGTTCATTTGGAATAGCGTACTTGGCCAAAGAAATTTTTCAAAATTCATCTTTTGCAGTATTTTAGTTTTTACTCATCATTGAGTCTCCTGTATCTTGCGTTTTTTTAATAGTCCAGTT
>NC_089789.1:24053605-24116105 GCF_040412425.1 Macrobrachium rosenbergii
GGCATATGGCTAGCTTAATCTAGAGAGTCCCTTCTTGTGTATATTTTTGAAGTCTGTCTAACAGTACTGAATTATTCAGCTTTTACGGGTTCCAAGCTCGTGGAAGGTAATGAAGTTTGTTTAGTTGCACACATATACTCACGAACTACATTTTTTCAATGGGCTTCTGCACATGCCAGGAGGATTTTCCTTTGCATGCAAAGATAATAATGTTACCTTCGGTTTTTTCATGACCACTTTGTAGTCAAGTATATTGGTATTGAGAGTTAATTTGAATTTTTATTCATATTTATTATTAGTCAACCTGTGCACAATGGAGTATGGGGCAAACTGAAAGGCGATCAAGGAGGTAAACATGCCTCCAAATACTAGAACGCGTCCCAATGTGATTCCTTAGAATAAAATGCTTTTATGGTAAAAAAAGAAGAGCAGTGAGATCTATCGTAGAATTTAGGTAGCAAAATGTAATATGATGATAAATATTTCGTTCACATTCTTCTCTTACTCTGTCGAGCTAGATAGAATGTGGGTCACTTTAGTATTCTAGGCCTAATCATCATGAGGTACTTTCGAACACTGAAGTATCTTTTGGTTCTTGTGTCTAGTTTATTATTTGTCTGTGTTTTCTCTCTGTAGCGCTTATTTAAGGTAAACTTCCTAACCTTCCTTTGTCAGAAAATAATATATCTTCTATGTTCTCGTCTCTCTCAATCGTTAAATTACTCTGAATCTATCGTAGTAGTTAGATTACTTTTAAGTCTCTCTTAGTGGTTAAATTACTTTAAATCTCTCTTAGTGGTTAAATTACTTTAAATCTCTCTTATTGGTTAAATTACTTGAAATCTCTCGCAGCAGTTGAGTTACCCAGAAATTTCAAGAAGGGCTGTCATCACGTCGGTTCAGATCCCTGAAACACTATAGCTCTTTTTTCACCCACTGCGAGAAAGTTCTAATTATGAAACCAGTATGGATTCTCTTCTTCCGGAGACGAAATTTGTGCCTCTGAGATGCTCATGAGAGTATCATAAAATAATGCGTTAGTTTCAATGAATGTGATTTCTATACATGTTTGTGTTTGTTTGTTTATTTTTTCTTCTTGCGGTGTACTTTCACCGGGCACCAGCTGCGCTATTGAACATACCTGCACTCTCTCTCTCTCTCTCTCTCTCTCTCTCTCTCTCTCTCTCTCTCTCTCATCAGGAAAGGCACGTTAGTATGAAAGAATGCGCTTGCATCTATTTTATTTTTTCTTTGATGTCTTCATATCTGTGCATGCTCTTTAACCTGGCAACATCTGTGCCTTTAGAAATGCTTCCTAGCTCTCCGTCTCTCCTTTTTGTCTGTGCTTTCTCTCATCAGTCATTGGTGAATGGAGAGAGAAACCTCACTCTCGCTCTGGGAACGTCATTTACCCGGAACTTGCTATTTGCGTCATTTCCGGAGGAGCTGTCCTATCGTTTGATGAAATTACGTTTAAGTACAACAGGATTCTCATCATGTGGGGGAGTCTTTATAAGGTTACTGTGGCTGCCTAGTTATTCTGTGTATCAGTCGCAGAAAGTTCGCTCACGTTTTAACCTCGATGTAGTACAATTACGCAATGAGACACGGTTGATTGCGCGTACTTTGTGAATAAATGATTAAACAAAAACCACAGTTTCAAAATGGCCCCAGGCTTAAGAAACCTCAACTCTGGGCACCATTACCGCAGGTTTTTGTAAACCAAATTAGCTATTCCCTTCGTGACTTTCAGTACTGGATTTGATTTTATTTATTCTTTTGGAGAGAGGAATATAGTTTTTTTGGCGAAATAACTTTTTGGGCATTGACTACCTAATGGGCTTTGGCTTAGGTGTGAGGCCTCACATACCTGCTAATTTTTTTGCCTCTGACCAGGAGGCAGTTTTCAATCCTGGTCACCCGTGAATTTAAGGCCATTATTTTACTTTCCTTAGAGTTTCTTGAAACTCGTAAGTAACTTCGGTTTGAGGTATTGATTATTTTCCCAGAATTTTATTGATTCCGGAGGCCCATGAAACCTTGTAGAGAGTCATTTTGGAAGTAGGTATCATTTCCCCATAATATTTTTTCCTGTCTTGACCTGCTTTTTAAGGTCAAGGGTTATATTAAAAGTTAAAACACAAAAGATTGTTTTCTACATGTCATGTACTATGGTGGTTAAAATAATTAGGAGTCTGTGGTCTGCAGAACATATGTCAGAGGGTATAATAATTATGTTCTGAGTGAGAAACAGCAGCTTTCGGAAGGTAAGGTATTTTACCCTTTCCGGTTTACTATAGAATCTGTGTACGTGTTCTCATACAAAAATATTGTTTTTGCAGTTTTCTCTATCCCCCTTTGTTATGATGTCGACAAACAAAATATTTATTATAAATCTGTGACTTCAAAAAGATTTTAATAAGTCATATGCTTACATTTATTATTATTATTATTATTATTATTATTATTATTATTATTATTATTATTATTATTATTATTATTATTATTATTATTATACATTCTCATGGAACACACTCAAGCCTACGGAATCCAGATTGGTAAATTTATCTAAATACTGGTATAAAAATGTGCTAAGATGTGATCAGTAGGAGAGATTCCCTCTTCCCCAATAACCAAAGCTAAAATTTTCATTTTGAAATTTTACAGTGTTTTTAACAAACAAAAGAAAAAACATAATTGTATAGTTTAAAAAACTCATGATTGTATAGTTTGAAAATTCATGATTGCCCAGTTTTTTTTCTGTGTTAAAAGATATAAAAAAAACTTTTGAAAGGGTTAGATAGAATGAAAGACAAAATTTTATAATTCTTCTGGTTTCTTGCTTATTTCATAGTTTAATCATTGTTGAGGCTTCACTAATGCATAAGTCAGTAAAAAATTAGAGAAATATTAGTTAGAATAAAAGATGCCAGTAGATCATTGTTATATTGCAACGTGCATTTTCCTGGCTTATATATAAGATTTTTGACAATTTCATTCACAAAACGTGTCACTAAACTCGCCAGTTTTCTCTCCAAGTTCGCCGGGGATGTGGCATTTGCTAAGAATAACTGAACAGGAAGCGGTAGGGTCCCATTCTCATAAGACTCTTATAGCAATTTGAAGTGTTTATCTGGGTTTCGGAACCTTTCTTTTCAAGCTAGATCTGGTAGCATAATTTTGATCTCATAAATAATTATGTTTTTTTTATAGAAATGTAATTTGATTCTCAGTGTAGATTTAGTCTCAAGTCTAGGTCACTTGTGAATTTTTCTAACTCGCAGTATACTGTACGTATTCATTTTGCAAGCTTTTAGTTTGTTCGTAGACTTGCTACAGTGAAATTCTTTAACTGCAATAACCCTGTCACCTCCAGCCGTGCATCCTCAAAGGGCCTCTGTGAAATCCGCCACTCATGTCTTCCCTGTGCTTTCATCTTCCATCTTCCACTGTAACCTCCACGTCTCATTTCTCAGTCTCCCAGTTCCTCAGTCTCATAGTTCTCATCTAAGAATGTCTGAGTCTTCCAGTATATTTTCATTGCCATGACTACTTTCTTGGGCAGTTTCAGTGTGTTTGAGTTCCACATCTTACTCAGCCTGCCCGCTCCAACTGAGACAACTTTTTTGCTGTCAGTGTTGTTAGATATAGAAATATTCAATTTCAGAAGTCCGTCCTTCATCTATAGGTCGTTCTGAGTAATTCCCAAAATCATTGAAATTGTAATTGTTGCTTTTGATGAACTGAAGCAGCTTCACTGGTTAAATATCACATTTATTATTATTATTATTATTATTATTATTATTATTATTATTATTATTATTATAAAAAATACTCATTGTAGCATGAGTCTTAAAATGGAGAAACAAATCCATAGTTATACATATGTACATATATTTAAAGATAAAACTGTACAGATTGAAAAGGGGAACCGAACAGATTCCCGAAATTATCTGTACAGTTTTATCTTTAAATAGGTACATATACATAACTGTGTTTCTCTGTTATTATTATTATTATTATTATTATTATTTATTATTATTATTATTATTATTATTATTATTATTATTCCTAACACCGTTGGACTGTGGAACAGTCTCCCTGAGGATGTTGTGCAGTTGGAACCTCAAAAGTTCAAGCGAAGATGCAATGAATTACTAACCCCATACAATTCTCCCTGTATTTTAAGAGTTTACATACATTTTTATCTATTTATTTATTGCATTGTTAATTCAGGTTTTCTTTTCTAATAACTAATCTCTTCTTCTGTATTTCCTGTTAACTGCTGTTGTTTTTGTCAAATGAACACCATATTCTCTGAAAGCTTGAATTTCAAGTCAGTGACCCCAATGGGCTTGTTCCGTATGAATAGGGTTCATCTCCTGAATAATAATAATAATAATAATATTAATAATAATATTATTATTATTATTATTATTATTATTATTATTATTATTATTATTATTAAAGTTTTTTATTATTATAAAATTTTTTTAACATTTTATTAAGAAATATCTATCATTATTACTGTTATTCCAAGAAAAATTTGCTTATTTGACGTTTTTATAAGGTTACTTGTTTCATGTTTATTAATATTGTGATATATATATATTATATATATATATATATATATATATATATATATATATATATATATATATATATATATGTATATAGATTATGACATTCATTTTCTCCTTTGACATTCGTGTCATGTAATATATTCTTTATATGGTTTCTGTTATCAGTAACATTATAGATCAAAAATAGTTACATTTTTCAGTGACCTTCTCTATGTAGTAATGCTATATTCATTATGGACAACACTCGTATAATTAATTCCACCACATCCTGTCCGCATTATTTTTTTTATAGAATATTTTTAGACTTCCCTTAAAAAAAAGAAAAGAAAGAACTTAATTGTACTGTACCCTAATCTTCATAACGTCTCTTCTTGTAGAGCAAAGCCGGCCCACTTTCCCGGTCATCTGGAATGCTGAAGTGACCGGCAAAAACCGAATCTCTCTCTCTCTCTCTCTCTCTCTCTCTCTCTCTCTCTCTCTCTCTCTCTCTCTCTCTCTCTCTCTCTCTCTCGGGGTTGATAGCCGAAGACGATAGAAGGTGTGGCTGGGCCCATTAATGGTTCCATGGCAGTAGCCTTCCTAAGGTCTCCAGATGTGCCACGGGGTTTTAGCATTCAGAAAAAAAAAATTATCGCCGTTCTTTTTGTGTTTTATATATTTTTTTTAAACTGTATTTTCATAAGGCGAAAACTGTAAGGTAAAGTCAAACAAAATAATGTTTTTCGTAAAATACAGAAAAATAATGTTTTTCGTAAATACAGAAAAATAATCAGATTTGCGACAAACTTATACTCAAGTATACACAGTATCTGCCTCAGTAAAATCAAAAACAAAATAAATGAGAATTAATAAATAGTCAGGAGCTTTTAGATGGCGTAGTTGTCTAAATCAAATATTTGTAAGACATTATATTGCAGTTTATTTATTTAAATACTGATAATAGCAAAGGTTCAAAATTTTATAGGTCATACATGCGTAACTCGCGTAAGGTGGTTTGTAAATAATTTCAGCCTTGAAAATGTAGCGACAGCAACTGTCGTGGTTAAACTGTAATGGTGGTGACTTTCCCTACGCCTTCGAAACTGTACATTGAGTCGAGACTCACCCGACTTGGATATATATATATATATATATATATATATATATATATATATATATATATATATATATATATATATATATATATATATATATATATATATATATATATAAGTTGACCAACCCCGGCGCTGCCTGGGAAAACTCTAATGAGAACTGATAAACTCTCTCTCTTTCTCCTCCCTAACACCCGCCCGCTCTGCTCTCTCTCTCTCTCTCTCTCTCTCTCTCTCTCTCTCTCTCTCTCTCTCTCTCTCTAACACCTCCTCTACTCTCTCACACTTCCTCTCACTCTCTCTCTTTCTCTCTCTCTCACTCTCTTTCTCTCTCTCTCTCTCTCTCTCTCACTCTCTCTCTCTTCTTGTCCTGTTAAGATAGTTGCTTCAGTTACATTTCCCAGCATTTTTGACATTGTATATTTCATCCCCTTCTCACCCCTCATTCCTATCAGGGCTGAACTTGGACTTGAAGGGCATCGGGAGTGTCACTATTCATCCCAGCGACCTTGAAAACTATGGATTAGACACTAATATCTGTAATTTTTGACATTTTAGTTTTCACCCCTTCTCACCCCCAATTCCTATCGGGGTGAACCTGGACTTAAAGGGCATCAGGAGTGTCACTATTCATCCCAGCGACCTCGAAAACTATGTTTTCAGTTAATTTTACATTTCACTCCCTTCCCACCCCCTTTGGTGCCAGTGATGTCTTACCCCCACAGTATTCTTTTCATATGTATACTGAAATGAGGCATTATAAACCCATAGAGTTTATTTGATTACTAAGTCTACAGGCAGAACCAACCCTGTTTTAGGGAAGCCCCTTCCTACCCCCACCCCCTTTGGTGCTACTGATGTCATACCCCCACAGTACTCTTTTCTAGATGGTAAGTCATATGTATACCAAGTTTGGTTGAAATTGCTCAATGGATTTCAGAGTTATGTTGGAACATACACACACACATACATATGTACATACATACATACATACAACCATTTTTAGCTATCTGAAAAGAAACTTTGTGCTGGCTTTGTCTGTCCTTCCGCACTTTTTCTGTCCACCCTCAGATCTTAAAAACTACTGAGGCTAGAGGGCTGCAAATTGGTATGTTGATCATCCACCCTCCAGTCATCAAACATACCAAATTGCAGCCCTCTAGTCTCAGTAGTTTTTATTTTGTTTAAGGTTGAAGTTAGCCATAGTCGTGCGTCAGGCAGCTATATAAGCCAGGCCACCACCAGGCGTGGTTAAAGTTCATGGGCCGCGGCTCATACAGCATTCTACCGAGACCATCGAAAGATAGATCAATTTTCGGTGGCCAGTACGATGTACAGAAAACTCGACTGCGCTGAAGAAACATCGGCGCATTTTTTAGTTGTTATACACACACACACACACACACATATATATATATATATATATATATATATATATATATATATATATATATATACACACACAAGGGTGAGAATCACTGAATTTACAATAAAATTAATTGTCTTACTAAAACCTTAGGTAAAAAACTAACAAAACATAAAAGGAAGAGCAAATAAAAACTAAAAATGAATCTCAAAAATAAGAAAATAATAAAAAAAAGCACTTAGACATAAAGATAAATAAAATGTAAACAAACTACCATACAAATTAAAATGTCTAACGACCATTTGCGTACCTACTATGAAATCACACGAGAGTTAGATGAATACCTGGACGAGTTGTTCAGTTCCGGTTTCAACCTCTTAATATATTAACCAGTGGCAATGATATTAGAAGGTCCAGTCTATAAGAACAAAAAGACGGGACTTGAAAATCCAGGTCGGTGAAAGGAGGTTATAGTGCCGAACTGTGTTCGCTTATGGCTGAAAAGGGTGGTTTTGAAAGAGGAAACCTGGTTCTAACAGAAAGACCTGTGTTCCAAGACTCTGCGTCTGAGCCAGCGAGAACTGGATCCCACACTGCGAACAAGTAAACGATACCATTCGAATTAAGGTCCACGGGAAGAGTATGTGTCTCCCTCAATAGTGGTCTAATAGCGAAACGGTTAGTATAACAAATTGGAACCTAATTTTAGGAAAGCTATGCTTAAGTATTTCTTGTAACTTTTTTCGAACCATATAGCTACTATGACCAAGGTAAGGTAATTTAATGTACTTTACATCTTTACTAGCAGTACTGTACACCGGTCTGGGACAAAACGTCTCATTTAAGAAATTTTTCAGAGTTTTGTGAAATACAAATAAGGGATAAGAGTTTTCAGTAAGATAATTGTGGAGGAAAACCATGTCTTTTTGAATAAGTTTAAAATCGAAACAAACATTGTAAGCTCTGTGTATCATAGTACATATTTTGAATTAAATTTATACAAATTTGGAGAAAAACTGGGGTAATTTAATCGACAAGCCAGTAAATGTACTTTTCCTGTAAACAGTTTTAAATTTGCCGTTATTTCTGTATATCTGAACATCAAAAAATGACAACTTATTGTCCTGTCTCACAAGTAAAAGAAATGTTAGGGTGACGAGAATTGAAATATTCATAAAACATATCCACCTGTGATAGTTCCTTAAACACAAGGAAAGTGTCATCCACATAACCTATGATAAAACAAAGGCAGATAGACAGAAGTTTATTGACCACAACATACACAGTTATTAGAATTACAAGTTCTTGAATGTGGTCCAATAAAAGTACATAAAAATGCACATATAAATCTTCAGAATCAAAACCTGTTACGGAAAGCTCTGATCTTACCGGCTGTCAGGTTGACCTAAGTTCGACAGCCAATGAACTCCGAGGTCACGCCTAGGCCCATGGTCTTTCTTAGACCATGCCTAGGCCTATAATTCCCTCTGGCTACGGGTTGTTATTTTCATTGGGGCTCATGCTCTCTTGCAGAATATTTATATGTTACTTCTGGTGGAAAATTGTATCAGTTTCGCTGGGGAAGAATCAGACCCCGCTTTCTCATATTTTGGCCATAAGCATCCTAGTACATGACTGTGATCAAGACATCTCTTTTGCGAAGATTGTGAGTTAAGACTTCAGCTGTCTCTATCACAGTAGTCGGGATAGTCCCAGAATGGAATTGTTCTCTTTCTAACAAATTCAGAAGAGAGTCCTCGAACCCCTTTACACTGGCGTCCCTCAGTGGTATTTTATTATGATAATTTCTCTTAGGGATCATTAAATGTGTTAACCTGATATTTCTTCCCATCGTAGGAATGTTGTTATGTCCTTGTACCGCATATTGACGTTGTCAAATGACCTTCACGCTCGCCAACTATCTTTTTCACCTCAGTCACCGAATGTGTTGTAAATTGTCAAATCAGCTGTCGTGCTTGTTTTACCTCTTTTTCAAATTCTGTACTAACATTCAGGCCGTCCCTCTGTGGGATCCCAAATGATTGATGTAAAACTCTCCAAGTGACCAAATAAAATCTCAGATGTGTGTAAAGATAAACAGGTAGAATTGATTAATAATATCAGTATCATTCTTACCACTATTATTGTCTAGTGTGTAACAAACGTGTATGCTATTCATCCATTGCATGTCATTCAAGATTTGTGCGGAAATCATGTGTGAATATTATGTGTGAACATTTCTGATAGTATATGCTTCTCATGAATGTTATCACTCTGAGTATTATTATTATTATTATTATTATTATTATTATTATTATTATTATTATTATTATTATTATTCCCCTCAACTGTGTGAGTATGTGCATGGTATACAACCCATCTGGATAAATTGTATTCTTCCCTAGCTGAGATTGATAATTGCATGTTGCGAAATCAGTTATCACACAAACACACACACACACACACACACACACACACACATATATATATATATATATATATATATATATATATATATATATATATATATATATATATATATATATATATATATATATATATGTGTGTGTGTGTGTGTGTGTGTGTGTGTGTGCTGCGCGTGCGTATTTGTGTGTTAAAATCGTTCAGTAATAAGCAATATTATTCATTCACATTAACACATTATACACATTTATATATAAATATATATTAATGTGGTGAAGGACAAATACTTATTATTAGACGCTTTTAACTTAGTGGAATGTCCATATGTGATCAAAGAAGTCTAAAAAGGAAGGAATAAGAACTTTCAATCAAAATAACATAAAACAGAATTTGATAGAATCTGTGATTCTGTGATTTCTGTATGGGAGTTTCATTTCGCACAGTAGTTTATCTGAATATTATTTTTCATCAAAGATTTGCTGCAGTCTGTTATTTTTGGTTGTTGTATTTAAGTCAGGTTGTAAGTGATGTTGACTTAGGACAGTTCAAGGGATATGGTCGGGGCACCCTATGAGTTATTCGGCCAGCGGGATGCTGAACTTATCTGTAGACACCTTACTTATCTTACTTATACAAACCTCTGATTTTTACTGAATTTGGGCCCCTAAATTGTTTCACGAATGGTTTTCATGCCAACTAAGATATTGAAGAATAGTTACTAAGATGATTAAGCTTAAGATTCTTCTTACGTAATATGGGTTTTGATAATGAAAAGAATTTCCTTTTTATATCGGAGACATGTCCATCGTAGAAAGACTGTGGTATGCGTCCTTGGCAGTAATCCATTGCTGCACTCGGGTAAATTCTCACTGTCGCACGATCAATTGTGGGTAAAAATATAGATATATATAGAAACTTTGTGCTGTATCATGATGAGCTTAAGGTTTGAGCAGTAAAACCCAAGCATGAACCTGGAAAGTGTACTTTTAGAGGTGGAGGGGCGATGAGAGAGGGGAGGTGGTAGAAGAGGGGTAGGGTATAGAGAGGGGAAGAATTTGGAGGGGGCGGTGTCCTAGGGCCACTAAACCCAAGGCACGAACTAGGCAAGTGTACTAAGTAAGCGGAAGGCAGTAGAGGAGGGCACTGGGGAGACCGGGAGGTGTGACGGGGGAGGGGAAGTAGCTGCCGGAGGGAGAGAGGGGAGAGAGAACATGGCAGAAGACGGCGAGAGTTTGGGGTGGTGGGGGTGTCCCAAAATTAGGAGTCATTCGTGACCATGGCTTATATTTATGCAGGCTCATAAGGCAGTGGCACAGCCCTTTGGGACTGCGAGTAATGTTTGAAGTGCGTGAGAGGGAGGCAGTTGGAGGTGGAGGCATTAAGGGTGCCTTCGTCACCAACACTCATTCTGACCCTTCACTTCTCGTTCAATACTCTCTCTCTCTCTCTCTCTCTCTCTCTCTCTCTCTCTCTCTCTCTCTCTCTCTCTCTCTCTCCGTTTGCCTGTCGTGTGATTATTTATCGTAGCACATTGTTTTCATATAGATTTTGGTTTTCGGATTAAATTTGTATACATACATATCAGTAAATAAATTACTGAATGTGGAGATGCAGAGAAGAGTTCATTACCAAAAAGTGAGTGGTGATTGAAAATACCCTATTTTTTTTTAAATTTACCATAATCAAGGGTTTTCCATAATGACGGATAGAACGAATTTCATTATGATATCATTTCATTGTGATATAGTCCTCTTTGATATGGACGTTGTGAGTGAAATAGATCGCAAGGTAAAAATGTTATGGCAATAGGAAGGACTGCTGGCCTTCATTATTGTCTAGGCTTATTCTGTGTTTAAACTTTCAGACATGTCATTAGCGAATGGTCATTGCTTATGTTTATCTTTATTTCACTTTTTCATAATGTTAGATTATGAAATAGAGAACGGAAGAGTGATGAGAATGTAAAAACAAAATGATTTGTTGAATGTATGATTCTTCTCTGGTTCCTTCCTATATGACGTCTCTCTCATGTAGGTTATACCTCATATTTTATATTTCGTTATCCTGAATTCTATCTTAGTGCGAAGAGTCTATGTAACTTTTTTTTCCAGAATTAGCAACATTCACTTTATTCTCAGTCCGTTTTGGAGACCTGTGCTTGTGCATTTCTGTTTATGTATCCACATTTCGTATGTCATTGCTTTAGAGGGGCATTACGGCTGGATGTGAAGATTATTTGGTAAACCCTTTTATATGGTTATGGACACAGCACATGGATGCGGTGGTAAGGTTTTTATATCTATAATCATGAGAATTATGTAATCCTATATAAACTGTTTGTCAATATAATATCGAACTTATTTTGAATAAAGTTTGAACGGTTGGTTCTGGACTTTTTCCTACGTATTTCTTGACCTTGCTTGGCCTGATTTATGTGGAGAGAGAGAGAGAGAGAGAGAGAGAGAGACAGACAGACAGACAGACAGAGAGAGAGAGAGAGAGAGAGAGAGAGAGAGAAAGAGAGAATGATGGTTAAATTGGAAGAACTTTAGCATATATGCTTCATGCTTACTGTACCTACGAACCTTTGACATTCTATTCCTACTTCTGTCTTCCTTGAGTTTAATAACCTTTTCTGGGCCAATCTCTTCCTTCCTTCTTCCGATTTCCTTATCTATTTGGGGTGTGGGATAGAATAAAGCATTAGTCCGTCCATCCCCACTGACCTTTGCTATGTCAGAAAAACATGCAAAAAAAAAAAAAAGTGGAACGTATGTTATCCGGAGCAAAGGCGCCAGTGAAATGATCACATAAATATCTTAATTTTTCCTTAAACCCTCGCCTATCAATTAAGGAGAACGTGATACTTAAGAGCGAGGGGATTTACCTTGGAGAGTTCCCGAACTACGTCATTTTGTCTCATTCTGGGCCAAGTGATTAAATGATTAGCTTTTAGTCTATAAATTTCCGGAGGGTCTCTCGAGGTTGGCCGCATATTCCCTCGGTAAATATAACTGTCGAGCGTGATTTATGGATAGAGATGTATTTTCGTTAATGATAATTGAGGAACGTGATTAATTAGCTGAAATGTGTACCTAGGATATATGACTGGAGCTTAATCCTCGAACAAACGAAAGTATGTGCATAGATCCTTTTTTAGATTACTGTCTCTTCTGTATGCATTCGTGTAATATATATATATATATATATATATATATATATATATATATATATATATATATATATATATATATGTGTGTGTGTGTGTGTGTGTGTGTGTGTGTGTGTGTGTGTGTGTGTGTGTGTGTGTGTGTGTGTGTGTGTGTGCCCGCGCAATCTTTTGTGTGTGTACTGGGTAGTATCACAGAACATAATTCCATATGAACATTAATATTAGGTATTGATGAGTTTTCGAATGATCACTTCTTTATTGTCAGCTGGTGGAGCAGGTCTACAGAAATTTTTTAGAGCTCCTCTTATTATATATGTAGCAGGTTTGTTTCTCTGCATCAGCTAAAGAGAAAAAATTAAAGTATATAGAATTACTTTTAAATGGGAAGAAAATAAGTAAACAAGGATCATTAGGAAAAGATAAGTAAAGAAAACGAAAGAAATTTATGCATTATGATTGTATATTATCAGGCAAAAATATGAACAAGAATGATAAAATAAAGAGAACATAAGCTGAAATTCTGCTAAAAATATTAAAAATCAAAGACAAGAATATTTAAAAAGATGGGAAGGAAATTAAGGCTCTTAATAAGATCATTCATTCATTAAAATAATTAACACCGAACTTGACAGTAACAGGAATTTAAACACCATAAAAATTTCGAATTTTATTACTGAAGATTGTCCTTATTGAGATAACGTAGAAACCTGTTGACTTGCCATTCAGACCCATTGCCTTGCCATTAAAATCTGGTACCTTACCATTGAAACCTTTCAAACCTGTTGACTTGTCACTCAGACCCATTGCCTTTCCTTGTCATTAAAACCTGGAACCTTACCACTGAACCTTTTAAGTTTGTTGACTTGCCTCTCCGGCACATTGCCTTACCATTAAAATCTGGTACCTACTGTCTTTCCTTGTCATTAAAACCTGGTATCTTACCATTGAAACCTTTCAAACCTTGACTTGCCACTCAGGCCCATTACCTTGCCATTAAAATCTGGTACCCTACCATTGAAACCTCTCAAACCTGTTGACTTGCCACTCAGGCCCATTACCTTGCCTTGCCATTAAAAGCTGGTACCTTATTGAAACCTTTTAAACCTTGACTTGCCACTCAGGACCATTGCCTTGCCATTAAAATCTGGTACCTTACGATTGAAACCTCTCAAACCTGTTGACTTGCTACTCAGACCCATTGCCTTGCCATTAAAAGCTGGTACCTTACCATTGAAACCTTTCAAACCTGTTGCTTACCATACACCCAGGTTACCTTATTCTTCAAACCTGTTCATCAATCTTGTATCAACCCAACTATGCCGACTTCTCAAAGCAAGATTCTTCAAAATATCCACATGTGAAAAAGCCCAAAAATCTTATAAGAAAAATTATATTAAATTACAGGCATTATATCAAATACAGATAAACAATTAAACAAACTAATGAATTTCTGTAAAAAAAAAAAATCTGTTGAATTTTCACACTTCGCTTACAAGCTTTCAGTTATCACACCTTTATTAATGTGCGTTATAAACAACAGGAGATGCTTGTTTGAAAGTAAATGTCTCGCATTATTTTTTTTTTTTTAAGATTCCGGAAAACTTTGTTCTGTTGCGTATTGTTTTGCGACGACCTCATACAGAGGATTACAGATTTTGACAGCGCAAAATGCAGTCACATCAAGGTTCGAGCTCCACCTTATTTCTTGTAAGAGTTCTTGGATATTGTTGTAGCAATACGCTAATGAACATTTAATTTCTTCTCATAACTTTCTTATTACAAAAAAACATTTTTCTTAATTATAGAACCTCTTATTTACATATTCTTTAGTTTACATTTAAGACAAGGTGAAATCCTATACATTGTAATTATCATTACACACACCAGTAAACCTGTTTGGGTTGTCATTATTTTCAACCATAAGCCACATTTTCTAACAGGGTGTGGGGAGGGGTTTTAGAGAGAAAAAAAAAATAAAACTACAGCAGTCAGTGCTGCATTTATGCTTTAAACTGCTTCATCGTTGATGAACTCCCTGTGTTGTAAAACTTCCACAACAGTCATTATTATTATTATTATTATTATTATTATTATTATTATTATTATTATTATTATTATTATTATTATTATTATTATTATAACATAGCTTATTTTGTGAGCCGGCGGCAAAGTCTGAAATGTAATGCTCGCGTACAAAGGAGCGATACGTGACGGTTCGTGACAATTAATGTTATTTTTTCGATATCGTTATCTTAATCACCTTTGTGGGAGACAACATTCCTTATTTTATTATCGTTACACATAGACATTTCCTTCCTTGAACCTAATCCCCTTAACCAAAAATCTTTTCATCATTCTTGCCACCTCCTAAAAAAAAAAAAAAAACACTAAACCCCCCTTATGCATTGCATATTTAATCATTAATAATTGTATGGTTAAATGAAAGTAAGGTTTGAAAGATTGAGTGCATATTTCAAGATAATTCTAACAAAATTTTCCATTTTTACGGAAATTTTTTTTTTTGATGTCAGTGACCTTAGTCTTTCTAATGCCAATTTTTATCAGTTAGTCAGTCATTAGTGAAGGGTTATCCGATGCAGGTGCCCGCTAAAATGATTTAGAAACATGTAAAATGGTGCTGAAGTTACTCTGGCCAATCTGATTTAAAAGATAGAAGTTTCAACAGCAAAAATATTTATAAAATGAAATAATAAAAGATCATTTTTGTGCGGGAGACGGTTTTCTTTAAGGCTGTTTTGTCATGTGACAAAGGCCCATTGCTGATCATGGAAGACTTGATCCCTGTTTGTCAAGGGATTCTTAAATATGAATTGTGTTTGTTTGTGCGTTCTTTGCTAAGTCATGATTGTTGGACTTGTTTATTAAATAACTTATTGCTTGGGGTCAGTCTTCACATTCCGGTGACTTGTAAGATAGGAGAAAATAAAATTCTCCAAATTTTCAGTGGCTAAATACGTCAACATAACATGCAACTGTCCTTTTACGCGATCCAGTCAAGGAAAGAATCGGATTAGATGCAGGGATTATCTTAAGCGTTCAGGGGAGAGGGACAAGACAAAGCTTGCTATTTCATGAACGGGGAAGCAGTGAAGCTCAATACCACAGGAAAAGGAGGTCGTTGTTGTTATTTGTGTTGTTGCTCCTCAGAGCATCCCGTAAAGACAAGGAAGACGTGTAGATTTATTGGAATCAAAGAACTTTCCAACTACGTGGACGCTCAGATTTTGGCCAGGTTAATTAGATGGCCGTCTTGGCCTTGTTCGCGTGATCCCAGGTAGCGTGATTTAATTTGGTCGTTTCGTTCGAATTTTTTGATAAGAGACAATATCGCTGTGAGGCTTCATACGGGACAATATGCACGACTTGGTTTTTGCTTCTTTTTCTTTCGGGTGTGTGTGTGTGTTTTTACTTAGATATCGCTCTTTCACTTCTAAATTAGTTTCGGATCTTCCTTCCAAGTTTGGGTGATTTGGTACTTTCGTGAATATGGTTCCCTTCATGTTCTCTCAGTGACAGTTGGATATAATATATATATATGTATATATATATATATATATATATATATATATATATATATATATATATATATATATACACACACACACACACATACATGCATGCATACATGTGTGTGTGTGTATTAAATGAAGGGAAGCATAAGCATGTGTTATTTACTGATTGACTTATGTATATTTTTTATCTTGGTTTATTACTCTTGGTCGTATCGACACCTTTTAGATCGAACCTCTGTTCACGATATGCTGAGAGAAAGAGCTGTTCATTTCTTGGTTTTAATGAATAAATCATATTATTTATTTGCCAGATAATTCTAAGACAAATCATTTTTATAAATTTAATGTTTGGCACAACAATATACAATATTCAAGTTACTGTAGCAATATGAGCAATGGCATTGATCTCTTCATTCACGAGCTGAACATTATCTTGCTCAGGACGACATTGGCTACCAGTAGGCGATATGCAAATATCAGGAAATGATTTATGATCTCATTATTTTACTTAGACTTTACATTTCCTTGAAAAAGTGAGACCTATTTTAATCTAAGAGGTTAAGCTCCTTGCTCCCTGTTTGTCCTTCCTTCTTCATAACTTTCTTCGGGCCTAAACAGGACGGGGTAATTAGGTTGCCCCATCACATTGGCTTCTGACTTTAAGAAGGTAAATTTAGTGAGAAGATCATCCGAAAATGACTGAAAATGTAAGGCACAGTAACGTATTCTCTCTCTCTCTCTCTCTCTCTCTCTCTCTCATTTTCACCTTTCAGATTTGGACATGATAAATCGTGCAGTCATGTTATGCTGGTGTAGGTGGGTATAGAAAGTGGTGTAACATTGAGATTAGATTTGGCCGACTTGGTTACACGAAGAGAAAGTGGTGTCGTCTCCAATCCTCTCTTTTTTTTCGTGTTATTTGTATGCATTGGAAAAGAACCGTGTTTCGATGTTGGTCTCGCCCATTCGTTTCTTTCGTGTTCGTGATAAAACATTGAACCTCTTTTTTTTCTTCAGACCTTTCCTCGTCTTTTTTCTTCAGGTGTATTAGGCTTCATATCAAGTAAGATTCAAAACGTTCAGTTCAAAGTTTTGAATAAAACTATTTTTCATTCAGTTATTTCATTATCGTGAAAAAATGAATTTATTTCATTCCGCAATGTCCGTTTCCTTTATTTTACTCTTTCATTTTTTCAGGTATGTTTTGCAGTGAGGCAAAAACAGAGTGCCTCCGTTGAATAATTATTTAATTTTCTGGAGCATTTTATTCATAATTAGTTATTTGATTCAGAAGCAATGGAAAAATATTTTTTGCATATGACATGCCTACAGAATAGTTTCTTTGATAGCCGTCGCACTTGCAGTAGTGTAAAAACAACAATATTGCTCTGTCTTTTTCCAACGCAGACGGAAGTGGTTCGACTGGGCAAGCATGGTCTTTCATTTGGGTAAAGCAAACTGAGCAAACACCGAAAATCCGCAGTCACGGCACCAAGCACAGACCATCACGCATCCTGCTTTTCATTTGTTTACAAGAAAAAGTATTTCGTGATGAAACCAAGGGCTTGAACGCCACGGAATAAGGCTAGACAATATTATGCATGATGCGCGCTCTCTCTCTCTCTCTCTCTCTCTCTCTCTCTCTCTCTCTCTCTCTCTCTCTTTCCAACAAGATCTATTCTTATACCTTTGTTGACCTAAGCAGTGAGTTAGGCACTGATGATTATTGTCGGTCGCCGATGTGGTAGTGGGAAAAGAATAAATGACAGACGGGAGTAATCAGGACATATCTTAATGAAAAATGGGTTGGCCTCGACCAGGTAATTCTAGCCCCACCTGTGTGAAGCGATTCATCAGGTATCTCCCGCCCCCCCTTGTAAATTGAATGTAATTAACCCCTGAACTGATCACATCAAATTGTGGTAGAACCTTTTAGTCCTGGAGTTATTGAGATCAGTTCGTAAGCGTTTTTCGAAAAGTTATTGTATGTTGTGAACTGCAAAGTATGTGTGTAATCAAATATGCTCTATGCTGTAAAGTGTGCTTTTATGAACGTATTTTGATGTATTCCTATTTTCGTAGTGCGTAAAGTGTATGTGTGCGTACATTAATTCTTGTGTATTGCATGCAGTTACAGTTATTGAGTCAAATTTTTTTATCATACGAAAACTTGTGAAAGTTTCAAACTCGAGAGTTGACCAGTTATGCCACGCTTTCGCTTCATTTACTTTTAAATCGAAATCTCTGCATTTCTCGTTGTTCTTGTATCGTTTCACCTTTCTGTTTCGAGGAAGCGACTTTGTCATTACTCAAGAAAGGAATTCCATTTAAATTCTGCTTGGTGACCTTATAATGAATCATCATAATTTGACTAATTATGCTCGTTTCGGTGTCTTTACTGTAGCATTACTAGATTATCAGATAGCATTGTACATTAGGAAGACGAGCCGTCTTTTCCGTGTTATGTAATCATTGAACCCTTTTCGCAATGTCCAGCGACCCTTTACTGCCTCCTAAATCAGTATAAACATCATAAATCACTTCCACGCAGCGCTCCGCGAGTTACGACAGCGACCTTTATGCACCGCGCCCTTTTGTTTTTAATCTCTTTAGTTTCGCCTCACCATCGAAAGGTGTTTACTTTCCTTTCGTTCCTTTGCTGAATGTTTCGTTAGAGGTTGAGGTCCCCTCATTGACCATAGGTTGAACACCACCGTCCAGCCCCGTTGCCCAAATTATTCCCTGCTATGTTGAGATTGATGAGCAATAGGCGTGGCCCGAGTCCCCTTGTTGCCATGGAGATGGTCACGTGACACTAATGAGAACATATGATTGGCCCAAACCAAGTTGTTTTTGTGTATTTTCCAGCTTTAGTTGCCTCAGAATTTTGCACTTCTGCCGTTCGTTAATTCCACCTTCATTGATGTTTGCTGAAGGTAGTAAGTGGGGGAGGAATAACGCTCGGAGGAAATTAATGTTTACTATTCACGTAATTCTAGTAGATCCGTTCAGGTATTTTTTAAGTATACTCAATACTTAATTAACACTAAAATTATTGTAAAGGGCAGTCATGAAAACAGCTTGCGGCTAATTACATACATAAAAGGCTTTAGTTAATAGGATGCGTTAAGGTGGGACAGGTTTGAGTGACCAAAGTGCAGTAGAATACTGAGGTGTATCCCCCCCATCCCCCAACTCTACCCCATACCCATAATAAGGGCGGGGTGGAGTGGGAACTTAGAAAAAGTAACAAAATTTCTCTTTAAAGCTGAAAAGCGATTGGAATGGGAATAGAATATTTGGCACTAAACCAAATGAAAAGTGAATTCTAAAATATGTTATTTTAGTTTCGTTTTCGTAGTTTTTACTTTACAGATCTTTCTTGGGTAAATATTGGAAAGGCAGTGGTTGTCTTCGAGTCAGAACAATAAATACATTTCTTCGGCGCAATCGAGTTTTTTGTACGGCGTATGAAACTCTCGGCTGCGGCCCATGAAACTTTCAGCCACGGCCCGGTGGTGGCCTGTGTTGTTGGCACGTATAGCGGTGCCAGACGCACGATCGTGACTAACTTTAACCTTAAATCAAATAAAAACTACTAAGGCTAGAGGCCTGCAATTTGGTATGTATGATGATTGGAGGGTGGATGATCAACATACCAATTTGCAGCCCTCTCGCCTCAGTAGTTTTTGAGATCTGAGGGCGGACAGAAAAACTGCGGACGGACAGACAAATTGCAATCTCAGTAGTTTTCTTTTACAGAAAACTAAAAGTACTCAGATATGAAAATGGGACTGTGTTGTTACTCAGGGATTGATTGGTTTATTTGTCTGCCTTAGGAAAAAAAGTAGGTCAGTTTGCAAAGAATGAACTGATATAACTGATAATAACTTTTAAGTTGTGGCCGTTAAGTTGAAATCATCGGATACAAGTTCCTTATCCATTTTATTTTTTTATTATATATTTACTACATTTCGTTGTTATTGTTAATTCAAAACACTGGCTTTATGGTTTTTACACTTCCTTGTTCATATCCGAGTCATTATTATTATTTTTATTATTACTATTATTATCATGCTGATTTTAATATTGTCACTAGTGTACCTCTACCGTCAAAAACGACGGAAATATTTCAATAAATTTGCAATTACATCGCCTTTATAGTACATCAGGTACATTATATAAATTACTTTACAAAAGCTCAGTGCTTCTTAAAACTGATTCTTTGCATTGACCCCTTATTGTTAATGAAAACAGTGACCGGTATCAAAAATGAAACATTTTTAATATCGACCTATAGTGTACCCGTACTATAAAAAATGGCATCAATAATCTTTATGGCGCAATGACTGACATAAATAGCAATAAACCATATGCCAGTGGAACGGCATTTTATTGTAGTTGTGCTCAGGCACAAATATATACACCTTTAATTTATGGTAAATAATTTTTTTTAGAGTGTATATACTTTTTGTTTTCAAGTTATTTCAGTTCATTTTGATTTTGGTATTTTTTTCTATTTAAAGATACTGCCATAAGTCCTAAATGTTCCCATTAAAATGATGCTAAAATGATTATAATAATAGGAAACAAACTTTATTCATATCAGTCAAAATCATCTTCTACTTTGTCTTCAGCATTTACCCATCTCTATATGGGGTCGCTGTTCCGTGTAAGCCTTCTCCATCTTCTTCTGTCTTGCGTATCCTATTCTCTTAACCCTTTTTCCCGCATGTCATTTGCTACGTTATCTTTCCATCTGAATCTTGGCCTTCCCCTCCTCCTCCTCCTCCTCCTCCTCCTCCCAACCACCTCCATGTCCATGACCCTTCGACACACATGATCCTCCTCCTCTCTCCGCATGACATGACCAAACCACTGCAATCTTCTTTGCTGAATCTTCTTTGACACTTCTACCACTTTGACTGTCCCTCTAATGTAATCCTTTCTGATCCTATCCTTTCTCGTGACTCCAAACATCCATCTCAACATTCTCATCTCTGCCACTTCCAACTTCCCTTCTTGAGCCTTCTTTATTGACCACGTCAATAAAATAATCTTGCTAAATGCAAACTCAGTCACATGGACGCTGCACATTTTTTATGGCAAGGTTATTGTTATGATAATAAGAATAAAATTTTTTAAACATTGTATTTTACCTGGTTTTGTTGCTTATGATAGTTAGAATTTCATTTTTTGCACATTGTTTTTTATATGGTAAGGTTGAGATTATGACAATAGCTTTTTATATGGTAAGGTTGAGGTTATGACAATTGCTTTTTACATGGTAAGGTTGAGGTTATGACAATTGCTTTTTATATGGTAAAGTTATGGTTATAATAATTAGAATTACATTTTTGGAATATTGTTTTTTATATGGAATGGTTATGGTTGTATTAATAAGAATAACATTTTGTGGTTGTTTATATCTTGACGTTCCATAATTATTCTTATTATTTTACATTTGATTATTTTTATTCTTATTATTTTTACATGTTCTGAAACGTTGTCTGTTGTTATTATTAGTTATATATATAACCTGAAATATTGTCGTCTAATATTACTGTTAATGAAACACTTCAGCACCCGTAAACAGTGAAGAAATCAAGCACTAACAATATGAAATTCAAGAAGGAATCGGTAAAAAAAAGGTGCAAAATGGGGGTTGGGGAGGAAGTGGGGGCCGGCGGGGGGCGAGAAGGATAAAGATACAAATCGGAAGGACACGGTGGGAGTGGAGTGGCATGGGAGTGAGGTAGGGAGTCCAGTTGACTCTCAGAGGTGGAGTCGCTAAGACTCGAAAATCAGGTACTGGAGTGCTTGTGGGGATTCTGACCGTGCCTAAACTATCTATGAAAGTTACGTGTTTTTTTTATTCTTTTTTTATTCCGCGGTGTTCGATATTCAAGTTCATATCAGATGGCAGTGACCGTGACTGTTGTACTTCTTTTTCTGTTATAGTGAACGCATCCATTTTAGCGGCAAGGGCCTACTGGCTTATATATATTATATATATATATATATATATATATATATATATATATATATATATATATATATATATATATATATATATATATATATATATATATATATATATATATATATATATATATATATATATATATATATATATATACTTTTTCAGTTATTGTGAAGGCATCCTTTTAACGGCAAGGGCCTATTGGAATATATATATATATATATATATATATATATATATATATATATATATATATATATATATATATATATATATATATATATATATAATATGTATGTGTATGTGTTAGTGATTTCTTTGAATGTCGAAACAATTGGCTAAAGGCTTAAATTTAAACATTCAGTCATGTTCACTGACCTGTTGCAGTAGAGCAGTGCCGGGTCGCTTACTAAGTCCGTTCAGTTTGTGGAATGATCTAGCAGTTAAATGACGCCCACTGCATGTACAGTACTAGAGAGACCGTCCGCATAAAAGAAACGGGGAAGAGAGAGAGACAGAGAGGAAAATCTGGGATGGGATTGATGTGCATTTTTGTAAATGTTTGAACATCCTTACCTTTGTTCTAATAACTATTTACGCAAACTTCCCTGCAAAGATTTTTTCTTTGTGAAATGATGGACGCGTTCAAGTGTCTTCAATACTTTTTTTTTCTTTCTGAGGGAAAGAAAAGGTGTGAGAGAGTCCTTTTTTTTATAACTAACTTTAAAAAAGTTTGAGTTTACGTTGTCATAATTTATTTGACCGCCGCGAACACTGCCATTTGATTCCAAAGCTACATAAAACAATCATCGGCATATTTACTAACCATATAATAGAAATTAATAACGATTCCTTTTACCTTTGACAGCACAGGTCATGAAGACTTTATGCCAAAAAAACCCGTAACATAAATATATTTTTGGTATCGTAAAAGATATTTTTTCAGGATTTTTTTTTATATGAATGAAATTGCCAGCCGTTATGATGTGGTCTTCAGCATCATCATGCATCGTTACTATAATGTTGATGCTGCATTTAGTAGCTGGAGTACTTGGCCAGCGTAAGTATCTTAACGTTTGGGGTAAATGATTTTGGTATTAAAAGTTACAGTTAATGTCTCTTTGCAGCTTTTTGTTTTGTGAAACCATTCCTTTTTTCAGCCATATGGAATCAAGTAGATACTTGTAAATCGGCTGTTGCAAGTCGAGTCTTAATAATCGTAGGTTATAAATACATTATATTCATATGTAATGCCATTACATAAAAATATCTAATATATAATTGTACCTTGTAGGTATTAATTTGTATATATTTCTTCGCACTGACTGTTTTCGAGTATTTTTCTAAAACTACTTTGATTTATCGTTAATATACTTAATTAGATTTCAAATTTTTCTTTAAAAGTGGTACGTTAAGTCTCTAAATTTTTGTTTCCTAGAGAACTGAGATGTTGGTCTTTGATTATTTAATTAAATAGCAGGACATTCCACAAATTATGGCATATAGTTTTGTCTCTTTATGCCGATTGCCATACTTCTTACAGTCTTTTATGGTTTTTTACCCTTTTATAATCTTTGTACAACTGTTATCAGGTCCAGCTCTTAATCTTGCAATGCTGATTTTTGTTAGTTAGGTTATGCAGAGGCATCTGGATGGGTTAGAACTATCTTTTGAAAAAGCCTTGTTATAATCCGTTGAGATGATTCGTGCACAATTTTTGTCAGGTTTTCATGGTGATCCGAAAATATGCAGTTACAGTAAATTTTGATGGGGAGTTGAATACCACATTGTGGACAATTACCCGGCATTTTGATGGCTGACCTGTATCTCAGCTCCTCATAAAATCTTGTGTGTTTTGTCCTTGCCATTGGTTGAATGATTTCTCCGAAGTGTTATGGAAATCTAAACATTAATTGTTACTCATTTTTTTCATAGAGTTAAATCCAAAGTTAGTGTTCGTCTTGTTATTACTAATCCATGAAATATCCTATCCCATTTAAGTTCTCTTTGTCTCCAGCTTAATACACTTTTGCCAAGTCATTTCTCATCAAGTTAAGATGCTTGATGACAGCTCTTTGTAGGCTCTCTCAATACTCGATGCCCCAGTCATGATACTTACTCGTCAGATGGTAAATTTCTTCACGAATTTGAAAGCCAGGTGCACTGTTGTTCTGAAATACTTCCATCGAAGGTGTCTAGATTCAGATCCAGTGGCGTGGCAGCTGTAGTTTCAAAATCGCTGAGTCAGGTCTGTAGTCTTCCAATGAAATTTTCATCCCGTAGACGCTGTAAATCATGAAATCGTGCTATGAGTTGTTGGCTCGCAGATCCTGAATTTTTGCTGTTGTGGTGTTGTTCTGTGAAATAGTGACTTGAGCATCAGGTCTGAATGTTTTTGTGCGCGTGATAGCAGGATATATTTATAAAGATCAATGTTTGTCACTTGTAGAATAAGAAAGATATAAGCCGTTGCTGTTGTATTTCCCCATAGAAACATGAAACTGTTTCTAAGCTCAGAGAGAGAGAGAGAGAGAGAGAGAGAGAGAGAGAGAGAGAGAGAGAGAGAGAGCGCAACTCTCCAGTTGTGATATCAAGCGTAATGGACAGCCGGACCGAACATGTTGTGCTTATTGAAACTAATTACTGTCAAAATGTACAAGTTGATGACCTGTATCTAGTGACAGACGAGAATGACACATGCCATCATTAGAGAGCCATGAACAGTGATTTGGAAGTTTAATTACGATTTTCTGTATTTTAGTTATTTCCTTCTTCTTCTTCTTCTTATTATTATTATTATTATTATTATTATTATTATTATTATTATTATTATTATTATTATTTTGGAATAGTCCATCTCTACGGGCAGTATTATCGAATGCAAAAGCTGTTTTTACGGCGTTCAATTTATTATAGTCTTCCCTGTGAGTCTGAGACACGTATTTTTGTCTTCTGCAGGTAGCTGGTTTTTATTATTATTATTATTATTATTATTATTATTATTATTATTATTATTATTATTTAGGAAAGTGTCCTTCTCTACGGTCGGTATTATTGGATACGAGAGCTGTTTCTACACCGTTCAATTTATATAGTCTTCTCTGTTAGTCTTATGCACGTATTCTTATTCCTCAGTAGGTTGCTTGTATTTACGTTTGCATGGAATTTATTCACGCTGTGATGTCGAACCGCAAGAGGAAAATAATACACCTTTAGCAAAACATCTTGACACGTCCTTGAGAAACCTGATATACCAGGTATACCTGGTGAGGAAAAAAATATATATTCAGATCACGCAGAAAAGACCATATAAACTAAATGCTGTAGAAACATTATTATTGTCAGAAAAGCTATTCCTGTTTTCTTCTTTGTTTTTCTCTTTTTGCTCTTCCATAAGAATTTATATCTCTTGATTATGATAATTCATTGATTTAGAGAATTAATTTTAATAGATTCACTATTTCCTTTTGCAATGACTAAGCATCACATTTCTTCCAGTGTTTGGCAAATGAACAAAAGAAAAGTTGTTGATATATATATATATATATATATATATATGATGTATATATATATATATATATATATATATATATATATATATATAATATTCCTTTTAAGCACTCTACAACTTCTGCTTCAGCTAGCACGAACCCTTTAGGGAGCCTATATATATATATATATATATATATATATATATATATATATATATATGTATATATATATATATATATACACATTATATATATACAGTATATATATATATATATATATATATATATATATATATATATATATATATATATATATATATATATATATATATATATATATAGAGAGAGAGGGAGAGATTATAAGTCTGATGTAACACCTGTCATGTCTAAATATTAACTGTTAATTTTTACTCTGTTTAGAATTTGTTCGTTTTAGTTTTAACCCTTGTAATCGAAATATGAGACCTCTCTGTTTTATTATTATTGTTTTTATTATTTTAAATACTTTTGTGAAGTATCTTAGGTACTGGAAATTGGAAACTACGAATGCTTGATTAACCTTTTGCCAACGTCCGTAATGAAAATAATATGGAAGAATTAACGATATTCTAAAAGTTATTATTTAATATTAATACATGTATGTTTTACTATGAGAATGCCATGCTGGACAGAAATCCATTGTGCTCCGTTTGTTTGTTGTAAACTTTCGCAGTGCAAACACTCATTCTGCAAAATATGTTTAGACAGGAACGTGACCGACGCTGGGCAAAATGTCGAAACCTGGCAAGTTTATGCATTTGTTTATTTACTAATTTGTTTGCAAATATTTGCTGGGAGGTCGACTTTTTATCCTTGTGTAGTAGTATATTTTCATTTATATTTCTGTTCTTTATTATTCTATTAAAGACAGATAGGAGCAGGCAGGCATATGTTTGTTTACGTAAGATATTTTCACAGAAACATTAGATATAAGCGTCTTTTATTGCTATTTACTTGTGTATTTTCGCACTTGAGCGGAAAGAAAAGGTAGGTGTGGGGTTTGCTCAGCGTTACATCGTTAGTGGTCATTGCATAGTTATGTATTCACTTTAATGGAGGTTTGATTTATTTGTTTTGCGTACTCTAGCGTTGCAAGCGAAGATTTCTTTTATTAGACATGATTTAGTGGAGGAATTTGACAGATTAGTTGGCTGACTCCTGACTAATTTTGTGCGTTGGTCTTTTGTTATGTATGTGTGTGTGTGTTTGTGTTTGTGCTAAGAGCATAGTGCTAACCTTCATGCTTTCGTAGATTCTGTTGATTTCACATGTATGCGATGTTCAGTAAACGGCGTTGCCGGAAATTCCATTAAATCTCTCTCTCTCTCTCTCTCTCTCTCTCTCTCTCTCTCTCTCTCTCTCTCTGGCTACGTAATATAGGGGTGGATAGTTCGTCTTGTTAGTTCCATTATTTTTATTTTTTATATTTAGTTTCATTTATTTCGAAATAGAGAAATTCGAAAAGATTATTAACAGGTAGAAGGTTTCATAACCAAAATTTTACTCTCGTTGCAATTGATTTGATCTTTCCGATTTTTAAGTAGTATAGTATAGTAGAAAAGGGTAAATAACTAATGAACGTATAACACATAAACATTTATATATATATATATATATATATATATATATATATATATATATATATATATATATATATATATATATATATATATATATATATATATATATATATATATATATATATGTGTGTGTGTGTGTGTGTGTGTGTGTGTGTGTGTGTAGGACAGGAGTCGTTGGCGCAAGTAGGCCACAGCATATATCAGGACAGGATGACAGAGAGGCAGTCGGTCATCTGTAGGTGATATTTATTTGCCGACACGTTTCGTAACACATAGTTACATCATGAAGGCTAAAAGAGAAAATACACAAATTAAGATACATGGAATAAAACTAACGACTTCAAGAGGCTCAACACACTATATTTTAATTTGTGTATTTTCGTAGGACCTTGATGAACTCTCCTGGCTACAAATGCATGTCCTGTGCCAAAGGCTTCGGAGCATCCTATCATTCCTTTCCTACTTCCCTTTTCATCGTTCTCAGCCATCTCTCCCGAGATCTTCCCCTTCTGCGCCTTCCTCTGAAAGTCCACACAGGTGCTTCCTGAATCTGGTTTTCTTCTCTCTTGTAAATAAGGAGCATGTATAAATCATTAATATTTATTCATAAGGTAGAACAGTTTATTCACAAGTTAAAATTCCCCTTCGTTCATGCATACAGGGAGTGTGGATGATGAATAGCCCTGGAGCTTATTACATACTTCATTATAAATTACTCTTGGGAACAATTACCCCCTGGCAATTCATACTGGAATATAATTGACGAATGGCCTTGGGTGTTTCATTACGAGTAGTACAGGAACTGTTAAAACCTAAATCAGCAATAATTGTACACCGATTCATCTGTCCTTCCACCCTCTCTGTTTGTCGGACATTTAAGTCGTCAATCAAAGTATTTATAGTGGGTGTGTGTTGTCAGTGTATAGCAAAAGAGTTTTATGATATCCTGGAATAGGTGAGACCTAATTAACGTTTCTATGGGGGTTTCATGTATACAGAACGGAAATTGTTTACGGAAATCAAATACACAATGTTTATTGATAATACACACATTCATGTCTGACGAATAATTGATAAACGAAGGAAGTTGTTGCTAACGTTATTACATAAACATCTCTATTGTTGGGAAATGGAGTTTACAACATTAGCTTTCCAGTCAGTTGTAACACCCGGTACACAAGTAAATAAATTAGTTAGTCTTTCGTTTTGTCCATATTCAATATTTGGATGCATTGATGCTTACGATTTTGTTTTTAGAAGCAACGGAGTTTTAGCTGTAGGAAAAAGTGCGTGAAAAAACTTAAAAGCTAATGAAAACTTTGACATGGATTTCCCTGGAAGATATTATGAATGAACACACATAAAATGGGCGTTTTTATATGAAGGTAAATGTAATTCAAGAACGTTGGGTAATGAATGTGAGTATGAATGGTGGAAGGATGAAAGTTGTTTGACTCATACAGTTATTTAGGAGAAAGTGACTCTAATGATGAGAAAATGAGAGAGGAGGTGAATCATAGATTAGGTGAGGCAAGGAGGGTAACGGGAACCCGAGGGAGGTGTTGAACTAATAAGGGAGACAAGGAGAATGCATGAGGGGATTGCTATACCAACTTTTAGTCATGAAATTTAGGAGAAATCGTTCAGTGCGATTGAACGCATAAGCTGTGGGCTGTTGTGTTGAACAGCTCGCGTTATGAGTTTAGGATAAGGTGCAATAAAAGGGCAAAACAGAACTGCGATGACGTGTTAAAAGGATTTAACCTAGATGGAAAGTGAATCAGAATGTTAAGAGAAGAGGTGGTTGTCGCATATACAATGAATGGGGTAGTCTGTGTTGGTGAAAATATCGTAAAATTCGAAAGTGTTGGAATTAAGGAGGCAAGGAATAATTCGGATGTTCTTGGATGAGGGTTTGCTATAATTTCTTTTAAAGAAAAGACCATATTACGTACTTATATAATATAAGCTTAAAATATAGCGAGGCGAACATGTGTAATCATTGTTTTCCTTGATGGGTTCCCATTTGATTATTTTAATGGTGATACTTTTCTTATTTCCCGAAAGGATTATTTTCTTATTACCCAAAAATCTCGGCTAAACTAAAACCAGAAGTCAGATGGTTCTTCAGTGCCAATCTTAGGCCCAAGAACGGAACAGAAAACCTTTTCTGAAAACCCCATCTACCGGCATTTTGCGCTAACTGAACGGAATGTTTGCATCAACCGCTATGGGGTTTTGGCAATAATCTGTGTGTTTTTTTTTTCTAATTGCTTTGTAGCAATAGTTTTGGTTATTGTACCAAGTGAGTGGATTTACCTGCACCAAGCGTATGGGAGTTTTGCAGGGATTGGGAAGATGGTTCCTTTGTGCTCAGTCTTCTGCGTTCTGTGCCCTTTTGTTTGAACTATTAGGAATTCTTGCATTAACTGGGTGGGGTTTTTGCATTAACTGTTTGGGGGCTCGCCACTCAGTGGGGTTTATGAACTAGCTGCGTGGGTTTTTTAAATTATTGTTAAAAATTTTTGTACTTTGTGCAGTTTTTGCGCTAATTTTGTAATTTTTTTACGTTTTTTTTTTTTTTTTTTTTTTTTTGTAAACTGTTGCTTTTTCACTCTTATTGCTTGGGGAGTTTTGTAATGACGTTGTTTCAATGACACCAATTCTTTTGGGGTGTTTTGCACTAACCTCTTTGCGGTTATTTAAAATTTTTTGCACTATTCGTGTAATTTTTTTACACCAACTATGTGGGGGTTTGAATGAATTATGTGGGGTGTTGCAGTAACGGTGTGGGATTTCGGTGCTCAGTTTGTTGGATTCTTACGTTAACTGGGAGTGGTTTGTGCTTTGATTGTGCGTTTTTGCAAACTTTCCAGCTGTACCTATTTTAGAAAAAAAAAAAAGGCCTGGTATCATCTACTAGGCCACCAAATAACGTTTTTTTTTTTTTTCTTTAAGATTAACAATCATCGCATCGTGCGATCGTTAGCCGTTTTTACCGGACTAATACCATACGCTTTCATGTTCTCCCTCTCTCTGGTTTCCATATTTCCTATGATCTTCTTTACCTCGAAGGACGATATCTGTCATTTCCCTCAGAAGTGATCCCGTTTTCTCTTATCTTCCTTTTTTCAAGGATATATCAGGCCAAGGCTAGATAAGGACCTTGGTTTGCCTGCACGAGAGGTCTTTGTGTAAAAGAGGTTAGCATTAAATGAAATCATTGCTACAGCTATCCAGAGATTGAGTTGGAATTTATCGCTTTCCTTTGCTGTCATCTATGGCATCAAAAACAGGGCATTAATTCATTATACTGAGGTTTCTTGAGCAGGTGACAGTAAGACGGTAGAACCTTAAATTTTACTTACAATACTTAAAAAAGGGGAACAAGAAATGCCCCAGTAGTCTCTTGTAATATCTTAAAAACGCACAATTATACAAATCGTATCAGTACAAAATTATCATAACTCAGGACAAGATTGGGAACGCCAGTTTTAGTAGACATAAATCAATTATTCCCAGGGCAAGAAACAAGGATCCCAAGCCTACCAATCCATATCAGTTAACATAGCCTATTGCTTTATTTCTAAAATTGCACTCACATTTCTTCCATTCGTTGCGAATAATGTTATAACAGGAACGCACTTACACATACAAGCACATTCACTTGGACATGAGAGTAGAAATATCAATATCCTGTTCTGTGCTACTGGCAAAAGGGACCTTAGTGCCGTGTGAGAATAAATCTAAAGGACTTGCGTGTTTATGTCAGGTCCTCAGGTATTTCCTGGGAAGGGCTAGGGCTTCGGAACGAGCGTAATAACCATGGTAATAACTATTGAGCGAATGACCTGACACTTGTATGCTGTGTCCTTCTTAGAGAAAGAGAGAAGGAGTGAGTTCGCAGTGATTGAATGTCAGCTTCAGTCCTTGTAAGCCATTTTCACTTATGGTAACTTGGTAACTTATCTATATATGATAAATATGTACACACACACACACACACACACATATATATATATATATATATATATATATATATATATATATATATTTTTTATATACTCATTTCATGACTTCTTGCATATATACTCATTTCATGACTTCTTGCGTTCTTCATTAGGATTTGCCTAAAAATTTATTAAATTCTGTTTATATATTGTCGAAGGTACCTTTATTTATTTTTTTATTTATTTTATGTAATTCCTCCAGTTTGAAGTCGATTACTCGGTTATGCTTTTGAAAATTATCTGGAAAATCCTGCTGTCTTTTGTTCACAATAATGTAGCAGTCACTTGGAAAACTATTATTACGCCCTAGCTGTGTTAGGACTTCATGAAATTACACGTATGGTTGTCAATTGAAAGATATCTTTTTCATATCCACTTCTGTTAGCATTTTAATGAGCGAGAAAACATTGAACTTAACGTGTAATAATAATGATAAAGCAATTAACTGACTTTTATGACAAGATAATAACATGTGACTATAATGTAATCGATATATGTGAACGACTTACTTTTTTTACTACGTTAAACTAAGTCGTATCGGTGTAAAAGAGGACCAGTTACGTGGCTGAGCTCGGGTTGGAATTAATGTAAAAACGAGTGACTGAGAAACCATAAAGCCCAGTAGACGAACAAAAAAGGGGGGAACTTGTGGTCCACAAGTGCACTTACATCGTTACCTGAGGCCTTCATGTAGCGCTTGATAAACAGAGCTTTATCCGTTACAGCACATAAGAGAAAATAAATCGTTACAAAGAGCATAGTGAATCAAACCACAGCAAAAAACTGAGACCAACAAAAATGCCGGTAGATATATGTTAAGAACGGAAAATGTACTAGTATAGAACATCATTTAGACGAGATTATTCAGAACCCTGTATAAGTAATGACTCACTGCACGTTTTACCCACAGAATTCAGTACATGCATGCAATCACGCACATTATAGGAAGCCGTTACAACCCTGTAATTTAGCTCTCTTCATTACCTCACCAGTTGCTGTTTAAAACGAAAAAAAAAGAAATGTACAAAATAACACCCCAAAATCCATTTGGCGCCAGAGAAAATAAAATGAGAAGTAACGAGAGACCATGAAAAAATATAGGCAAAGATAAAGTCAGGATTGGAGTTAAATAGTTTTTTTTTCTACGTATTACTATTAGCTACACAAAAAAATTCATATTTGTTCAGACTTTATGTTCAGTGAATGGCTATCATAAGAATTAGGGAGATTGGAGTAGTGCCACATGTTAAACCGAATTTGAGATAGTTTTTTTTTTCAGATTAAAGTACAATTGGTAGTACAAGAACAAGGACGGTGAGAAGTGTTGCCACATTTTGTTTCACAAACTTACGAAGAAGGATAGACAGAAAATAGAGGAAGGGGGGGTAAGGGTTTAACCGTGGTTATTGCATTAGATTTTGAAGAGTTTTTCCGTATTCTGTGATGCAGTAAATATAACGAGAATATTGTTACATTCCACATTCCCTTCGAAGTGTATGTCAGTGTTACTTAGAATTCTGAGGAAATAAAGATTTTGCAAGAACATGAACCGTTATCTCATGTCATTGTTTTTATCTCTTATATTATTGTTTTTATATCGCTATGTTTTTGTTTTTATCTTTTTTTTCATTGATATGGTATTGTCTTAATCTCTGTGTTTTTGTTTTTATCCCATGTTTTTGTTTTTATTACTATGTTTTTGTTTTTATCGCTATGTTTTTGTTTTCATCGCTATGTTTTTGTTTTGTTTTTTTTTTATCGCTATGTTTTGCTTTATCGCCATGTTCTTTTTATCGCTGGTTTTGTTTTTATCTCTTATGCTTTTGTTTTTATCGCTATGTTTTTGGCCGATTACATTCATATCTCGTATAATGATACTTACTGTTATTGTCATATTTATGTTATATGCATGTGTTTTTGTTATATTTCACTACAGTTTTCTTGATTTGACTTTACATTTTATTTTTTTACTTTATCATAATGCGTTAAGGAAATAGCATAAATTCTATCGATACGGGGTAAATTTTTTCGTTTTTTTTTTTATTTACTTAGCTCACTGAACTAGATTCGAGGGTATAATTGAAAATGTGTAAAGTTATCAGAATTGCTTCAGCAGTTCAAAAAATTATCAAGATATTATTATTGCAGCATACAAAAAGGTTTATGCTTAAGAAAAGCATGTTCGTAAAACGAAAACACAATTGTCCATGGTGTTTGTGTGTGTGTGTGTGTGTTTTTTTTTTAACTCCTCTTTCACCTTAGACCAGTGTGAATACTTTTAGACCAATCCTTCTTAGTCATTCTACAAATGCCGTGTTATACAGTATCACCTGACAAGTTGTATCAAGCATATATATTGTCATTTTCGTGCCTAAGAAAACCAAGTTTCTTTTCCAACTTGAGTCGTCCTGTTAAATCGTCAGTTTGGGGAAGTAATTTGTTTTTACGACGAAAATTTCTGTAAATTAGTGTCATTTGGTATGTGAAGCACAGATTTCCTGGAACCTTTCAGAACAATTGAAGAAATTGTGTGCCTTTTATAGTTTTACGTGCTGCCAGCGGGCAATAATTTGGGCAGCTCACAAAACTTGCTTTTCCCATTTTATTATGAATGCGGCCTCTGATGTGCAGTGCACGCGTCGCGGTGGTTTCATTTGTCATAGCCTTTTGTAAAATACTATATACCTTCATCTGGGTACGATTAATTAGTTTACGTCAGGCTGGCGTCATGACAACTAAGGTCTTCGACGTCGTCGTTCATCCTGACTTTTTATTAGGCGTATTTATCATTGCTTTTATGAGAAAACTCTCTCTCTCTCTCTCTCTCTCTCTCTCTCTCTCTCTCTCTCTCTCTCTCTCTCTCTCTCTCTCTGGTTGCTTGTAAGTTGTAACAACCGCTCCCCCTCTCATTTTTAGATCTAATGTAACACTGGTGCCACAGGCCCTTTGCCGTTCCATTTTTCAGGTGTTCTTCGTTTCCTCTTTTGTTCTCGATTGTTCTTCAGTAGAATATGGATGATAGATGCAGTACTTCTGCATCGAGGGAGGTACGGAATCTCCACAACCATTACAGTTATCTTTGGATATTTTTCATAACCATTTAACGATTTATTTTAGGCAATTTACTCACAATATCTTTTCTAACTGCGTTTGTTTCACGGATCCAACATGGCGAAATGTGGGATTGTTATCGTTATATATATGTTGAACTTATTATTGTCCTTTAAGAGATGCTCAGGTGGTCCGTGTTCTTTCCAGCACTTTTGCACAGAAGCGTCTTGCGTCTGATATAGTTTACAATAAGATCGCTCAGCTGAGAAATAGCCTCCCTCGGGACCGCTCGACGGTGAAGGCAATTTTCGTTTCCTCTGGAGAATGCAAGTACCTAATTAGGCTGAATCGTGTACGTGTTCTGTAATGAATGCTAGGCGAGATGATTTCCATGGCTTTGTGTGTCGAACCTTCGTTGATACCGCCGAAAACTAATTTTCGTGAGAAATTCACCCAGTGAGTAAGTTCACCCAGATTCATCCTTATTCATTTCAGAGGTGTTTTAATTAACTCATACTTACACAAAGACAAAAACATTGCCTCCTGCCAGTTTCGTTGACAGTCTTATAAGCCAACTAGAGCTTACATTGTTATTTATCGGTACACGAATGTTTATCAAGGCGGTGAATTTGTTGATGAAATACATTTGTCCACATCCATACCCCAAAGCAGTTTGATTTTAGTTCTCAAAGGTTTCAATTTTTACCTAGTTTATATAAAGAGCACTTTGATTTTTTGCTTCACTATTGACATTTTGCTGTTTAACGAAACGGTTCTCTCTCTCTCTCTCTCTCTCTCTCTCTCTCTCTCTCTCTCTCTCTCTCTTCTCACGTGTTTTTCTTCCTACAGGCCCGTCGTCTAACAATAATAATCGTCTTCAACCTCCTGGAGGGCAGGGCTCTCGTAACCGATTTCCTTCATCAAACTTCCAGCCAGGTGGTTCATCCTTCAACAACAAACGACCAGGGAGTGGCCTTCCATCTCAGTCTGGATTACCTTCAAACGGATTACCTTCCCCGTCTGGTTTTCCTTCAAATGGCCTTCCATCACAGGCCGGATTTCCATCGAATCGGTTCCCATCACAACCTGGTTTTCCATCAAATGGGTTGCCATCGCTGTCTGGATTGCCATCGAGTGGGCTCCCATCGGGGTCTGGATTGCCATCAAGTGGGTTACCGTCTCAGTCAGGACTGCCATCAAATGGGTTGCCATCGCAGTCTGGATTACCATCAAGTGGGCTACCATCTCAGTCTGGGTTACCATCAAATGGCTTTCCAGTACCATCTGGCTTTCCAAGGCCATCAGGTTTTCCAGCAGTTAATCAACGCCCTGGTGGTAGTGGCTTTCCAGGTCCTTCTAATTTTCCCCCATCTCTTTCTGGCATCCCAGCTTCTGGCCTGCCACCACCGCCATCTGGATTTCCAACAGCCCAACGGCCTGGTGGCAGTGGTCTTCCAGGACCTTCTAACTTTCCCCCATCAAATGGACTGGCACCCAATGTTCCTCCATCAAATGGACTGGCACCTAATCTTCCCCCACCCCTATCGAATGGACTGGCACCCAATCTTCCCCCGCCCCCATCCAATGGACTTCCACCCAGTGTTCTAAGTCCTTCTGGATTTCCTCCTCAGTTTGATCCAAACAGATTCCGGCCTAATATTTTCCGGCCTCCAAGCTTTAATACGCCTGACAAACAGTCCACCACCAGCTTTGGAACGGACCCACAAACTGATACCTCACCTGATACTGAAACAACTCGACCGGCCGATGAATGTGAGATTAATAAGCATGGTGTGAAACCAGGAAACCTCACGTGCTACTCCTGTAAGCTGGATTTCAAGAAAGATGGCTACAACTGGTCACATCCGTGTTTAGGACGACACAATGGCCTTGGTGTCAGTACAGATTACCTGGTGACTTGTGGAAACAGAGACATCTATTGCAGGGTGAGATGCATAGTAGATTTCTATCACAGAGAACATATTTTTGTTTATTAGCAACGTTTCCAACAGTGTTTAGTTTGGATATAAGTAACGTATGCACACATGAAGTACATTTGAATATCATTAATACTTTCTAACCAAAAGAGCGAAAAGCCTAGAGTACTTAACGATTACGTAAGGATAAATGAGTAATAGTTGCTATCTCTGACATTTCTCCATAAAACCAATCAGATTATTTCTCCTTAGGCTGATAATTCATGACTTAACCTGCAAATCGAACTAGCTGTAAATGTTTTAAGAATAGTCGTTGTATAATTTTTAAAATTCTCCTTTTTCACTATTTTCTAGTATTTTGCTTTTAATGGTGCTTTTCTGATATAATTTTCCACGACTCCTAAAACACTAACTTTTCTCCTCCCTTCCATCCTGCTAGGTTTATAGCTTGCCATCAGTAATGAAAATACCACTCTTTAGTTGTCATTTTATAGTGAAATCTTTCTTGAGGATTTCATTACCTCTGTTTCTCCTCCAATCTTATTTTCCCTTCAGTATTTATGTTCCTCAGAGTTTCTCTGTCGCCAGATCTTTTTTCTCCTGTTTTTTAAGAGCTAATGTTTCTCCTATTAATGTTTTCACCAATAATATGACCGTCCGCATTTCTACTGCCTATTTCTTTTGTTCTTCCCATTCAATAGTGAATTACCTTTCATAACTGTTCTTTTGTATCTTATCTGAATGGGTGTACAAGAACTTCTTATCTGAATGGGTGTACAAGAACTTCTTATCTGAATGGGTGTACAAGAACTTCTTATCTGAATGGATGTACAAGAACTTCTTATCTGAATGGGTGTACAAGAACTTCTTATCTGAATGGGTGTGCAAGAACTTAGTTGGATTCAGTACCTGCAAGAGAATTTTTATGTATTTTTCCTCCTCTTCTCTCATCCAATTCTATGCCAGTTTATTGCATCGTAATATAATGCTGGGTGTTACAAGTTGCTTCAATATAATGCATTGGAGAGATCAAGTGGCTCATATTTAACGAGAATTCAGGTTTTTGTTTAGATGCTTTAAACCCTTCTTTTCCATTCCAGTCATTAAAATTGTATGTTAACCTTGTTTGCTTGAGTTAAGAATATTCCTCTCATATTTGGGGGTACTCATCTTTTGTTTCCCACCTTAATAGGATTGGATCAAAAGCAGTTTGTTTGATCCACAGCCCTGCTCCTGCTTTTTCCCTTTGCTGGGAAATTGGTTTTTTGTCCTTCTGAACTAGTTACTGTTTTAGTAATTGTTCCCTTGAACTCAGGGAAAATTCCTCCTTAGCCAGACAGCCTCATGACTCCCATAATGGCACCTCTTCCCACATCTACACATCGGAAAATAATGACCATGGGATTGCATGGCTCGAAGACTCTTTCTTTCCTTCTGCTGCTAGGCTTTGGATTTCTCTTCTTGCTTCTGTTTTCATGACTGTTATTGCAATATTTTTTTAAATGGATGTCGCTTCCTTCTTACCTCTTTGTTCTTTTTTTTCATGTTTTCTTTGGGTGTTAGCTACTTGCGTGCATTTGGTTACCGTTGCATTGACTTTTGGAATAACGAAATTCTTGATTCCCTTTTACACCGATCCATCAGGTATCAGCTATTTGGCAACTATCAAGACCGTTACCACTTTTCTTGTACAAGTCGAACGTGATTTAGACAGGTATCCCCATCTTAACCTCTCCATAACAAATATATTATATATATATATATATATATATATATATATATATATATATATATATATATATATATATATATATATATATATATATGTATGTATGACTTCAATGCATTTCCTTTGTGTTCCAGGAAGAAAGAACCGAAGTCAACGGCGTGTTGATTTATCTCACGAGGGAGTGTACGGACACGTGTTACTACGGCTGTCGGCCAAAGGGCTTCGGCATAGGCTATGAGGCTTGCGCCAACTGTTGCAACGAGCACGCCTGCAACGACAATTACCCCGTGAGCGGATAGCCCCGACATCCATCGCTGGTGCTCGCTCATCTTGTCGTGGCATCGAGAATCCTTCAATGGACCATCAGCGATGGATTAGAATAGATAGACCTTGGTTCCTAGATGTAGGAGACCTTACCCTCTTTTGCTCCAATAGACGAATTCCTAGGAAATGCTTCATTTTAGATAGTCGTTTCTCAGGTTCTAAATGAAGCAAGCCTTGTCACACTTGTGTGAGTAAATCTTCAACACCCCGTAATTTCGTTTTCATCCTTTAAGTCTTCAACTATATTCATTATCTCTTTTTGACACTGTTGAATGGAGCTTCATTTTCCCAGTGTTTTGTTCCTTTGACAATTGACATTTCTCCTTTCTCGCTTGGATTAAACCCCATTGATCGTTTCAGAGTTTCTCACACATCTTGACGTTGTTAATGTCTAATGACAACATCTGCAGAGCTTTTGTAAAAGCGCGGTTTTCCTCAAAGGAAGCCGTGCTCGTGAAGAATTTAAATGATCATTTAAAAAAAAAAAAATTCAACTTGGTGATCGATCCATTCGATGTTTCGTTGCAGCATCTGCTCATTTTTGGAGAAAGAAAATGTATATAACTAGACTGTGCGCGAGGTTAATTAAACCTATGGAGAGTATTTCCTTCTCATTTTAGAGAAGTCATTTGATTCAGTAGACATGAATATTTGCAAATAATTACCGATTTTGAAGTGCCATAAGGACAGCCTTTAGGAATGGTTTCCCTTTCAAAGCTAATCTTAACGGAAGCATAACAGATGAAGAGACGAATTTCCCTGAGGGCTTGACTGCCCTGTGAATATTTCCAGACTTATTCATTCATCGTCATCAGAATTCTAGGTATGACCTTTGGGCGGGTCGATAATTTCCCCTTTTGCACAATGACGGGAATCCATCGTATCTAAAATGCAAATTAGACATGAAGACAGGCACTGAAGAAGCATTTATCGTTTCTTCAGGTATTCCTAATGCAACATTACAAAATAGCCTCTTAAATACTATTGTCTGGTTTGTGACCGAATCCACATATTCACTCACTCATATAATATTATGTAAAGCAGTATCAGTAATCTTTTATAATATCCAAAGCTGCTCCTTGCTTGTGTATTGCCATCTTGTAAGAGCTAGAAATGAAGTTAATGCAAAGCAGCAGCTCGTAATATTTATAAAGCTACTTCTTTCTGTACAGAGTAAATAAATCAATCTCTATGGAAATTGATAAAGACATTCTATATTGTGCATAGTGCATTGTTTATTGTGAAAAGTGCTGTTATACTAAAGCATTAATTCGCTTGCAAAACCCGTCATATTGTACGTGTACTGTTCAGTAACAGTAGAGCCTCGGTAATGCGAATCTGGATAAACCAATCTTTTGACTCAAAGAATAGACTTCACCTTTAGTACAAATAATTACTTTAACAAATAATATATTTATGATGTTGGTAACTGTAGCGTTTGTATCGTTTTAATGCTGTCGCATCAGCTGTTAAAACAGGTTATGAAGAAGCATTAAAAATGGCCTTCCCAAGTCTGTTTGAGGACTGTAACCCACATCAAAAGTTTATTTCTTTTTAGGACTCTCTCTCTCTCTCTCTCTCTCTCTCTCTCTCTCTCTCTCTCTCTCTCTCTCTCTCTCTCTGCATTATCAGAAGTAAAGGAAAATATGAATTTAATATATCTCTGTAACCGACATGTTCACCAGCATAAACAGTTGTTTAAGAAAGGTGGAAGTATATGTCTAAAAAAAACAATCTTAACAAATCAACAAATCCTTTATTTATCCAATAATTAAACACGGTCTGGCTAAACACGTATGAAAAACCAAACGTCTTGCACTTCGTTTGCACTTCATTAGTAACTTGAAGGAAATGTCTCGTCAACAGAATACAAGAATAAATTGTTACAAAAAACCATTATCATTAAGTTTGTATGGATGCAGACCTCATTAAGTTGAAAGGTAACCTCAGTAACACTTTTGTGGTAGATGTCCCATGCTGCTTTTAGGAGTGCAGGATTATCTTTCATATCGTAATGGACCGGAATAGGCCTTCTCTGACTGGTAAACAAAAATTGCTAGAATCCCGTCATGAAACTTCCCTCGTCATTCGCGTCAATCCTGGGAAGAATTACGATTGAATGTTAAGGCTCTACTGTGCTGTATGTACACGCACTAAGCATGTCGCATATTTTGTAAATATATGTGTGTGTACTGCACTAAAATATCTGAATATATGCACAACTACAGTATACTGTGTATTAACACCAGTGTTGTACCAACCAGGAGATTAATTCATTCAGACTCCACTTTTCCCGGTATTTAGCTCTTTTACCTTCATCAAGTCGCCTTCAGTCCTTCAGACATCCTAATCTCTCTCCAATTATATGCATTCCTCCTTCTCCTGTCAAATAGTGGTGAGACATTGTTCTTCCTGGGTACTCGATTGTTCCACATTTCAGTTTAGCACTGTACTTTTTCGTTAGTTCCCCGGGATCTTTCCTAGATAGTGACCCCCGCGGGTTTTAACCCGGTATGTATCCACCTTTGTGGCGTGTTTAGTACAAGGCCGTTGGGGAATACTGTAAAAACATAAACAAAAGACTAAATATCATAAAGATAATGACCCCCAAGAAATAGTAGTCCTAGATAACGACCCCCGAAAACCCTTGGGGGTCACTATCTAGGAAAAATCCGCTCCCCAGACTCCGGTTCGTGTGCAAACCTTGACTCCATTGGCATCCATTTTTCAGACCAGACTTTTGATCAACCTCGTTATATAGAGGTGTCTTTATTTTCGTTAACATTTTGTTTCACTGAAAGTTGGATTTGCTAATTTTCCTGCTCTTGCAAACATGTATATGTGACGTAGGCAACTTATTTTTGTTGTCATAGATACTTTCACAAAGCGAAATTATTTGCATTGAACTGTATTTTGTAAAATATTTGCAAATCACTGCAGAAAGAGAAAGTTGTCATCTCCAAAGTACGATTTAAAAACAGAACTAACGATTTCATTGCCTCAGGGCCATAGGTGAGCACGAACAAGATTTCAATATTTATTATTGTTGTTGTTGTTGCGGAATATAAAATAGCATTGTAAAAGTTTTTGTCATGTTATTTACTGTCCTAATCCTTATTCTGTTTTCATCTGTGACACAATGCAAACTCATAATTTTTTTTTTTTTTTAATTCAAGTTCCTGCGTTGTACTGTATTTATTGTTCCCAACCAGTTTGTGTATTCGTAAATAAATATATGAGGCATGCTTAAATCCCACGTGTTTTCTTTCCCCTTGATGTATTTCTATTGAGAATACTGTGCATGTTGACATGTTCATTCTCTCCTTCGGACTTGAGTCTTGGAAAACTTGGTCGATGTCGAAGGAGGAGCTTCAACATTGAAAACTTCGGCGGATGTTGATGGAGAAACGAAATTTCCGAGGCACCATCACCTTGGTCACTGAAGCTGCTCTCATTCCCCTTCCCTGAACACGCTCGCGGGAGAACAAAAATGAAATACTGTGCATATGTTTACAATGGGGTCCAGCGGAAGCCACGCAATGAAACGGTATATGTGGGATAAATAGGGCTGGAAATAGCGAGAACTGTAGGTATGATAAGAAAAAGATGTGATAAAAAGGTTAGCAAAGGTGAAAAGTATGGATCAGAGTGTTTGCGTAGAAGTAAAAAGAGGGAGGGAGGGAAGAGGGAGCCAGAGAAACAGCTTTGATATCAGAAGGCTTTAGAGTGTATGCAAGAAACACGAGAGTTTTGCAGAGTAGGAAAGTTATACATGATGCTGAGGATCTCTCTGTAAGCGTTTAAACAGGCTGATGCAGTGTACATTTGAAGCACAGAAGGTTCGTCCCCAATTCCGTGGCTTCAGTGTTCCAATAGTAGTAATTGACATCTAGCATTTCTGAGGACCTATCCTGTAAAAGGCCTTTAGCATTGCATGTGTGCTTTTGTATGTGAATATGTATGTGTATTAACAGGACTTGCTAATCTTTTTAAGGCCATGTACACTTACTTGTAGAGTCACGGTGCATTGGGAGTGGATGTAATGGATGATGGGAAGAGATATAGGTGAAGTAAGGAACATAAGTGTCTGCAAAAATTATTTGTAATAGAAGAGGAGTGACTACTGAAGCAACCCTTTTATTAGGAATGGGACTGTTTTGCTTACTCTGCTTTATGGAAGTGAATTGTGGATGCTGAATGCAATCAAGAGAAGAAAGCTAAAAGCTGTTAAAATTAGCTGTATGTGACGTGTGTCAAGTACGGAAGGTTGAAGTGGTGAGAGACGTAGAAATAAGAAAATATTGTAAAAATGTTTGCACAGCTGGAAATATGGATTAGAGTGGTTTGAGAAAGTATGAAGAGTGCTAGGATAGTGAAAAGTTTATATAACTCCGATTTTGGAAGGTAGGAGATGAGGACCAGTAAGTTTTGGGTGTACTGTGTGAAAAGGTTTAACAATGGCGTGGCCTTAGTAATATCCACGAGAAGTTCTGCTGTGTATGGAGGTCAACCTGCTGTAGATGACCCTCTTGTGTAAGTATACGGCGTCGCTAATATTGTGAAAATTTGCTCCAAAAACTGTTCATATAATGAGTTTTTTTTATTATTTCAGCAACTACATAACTTCAAGCATACTTATTGCAAAAACAGTGTTGTATTTCGTATAGCTTGTTATGTTCCGAAAAGTAGAAAACATATTTAAATTTTATCCTTAATCTTGATTTTAACCTCTAGCACCGTCATTCAATTAGGTTATTTTGTGCGCTGTATATAATATTTCATAATTCAGACCATCTTTTGCTTTCAGCTCTTTCCAGACTAAACCATCCACAGTGTAGTAATAGCTGTGGATTTAACTCTAAAATAGTCTTGCCTTCTCATTCTTAAGGTTCAATACCTCACAGTTTTCCAGAATTTTAATTCTTATTGTGATCAGCTTGTAGAATGATCTTCATAATGCTCGAGTTGAAGCACTGGAACTTGGGAACTGCGAATGCTTTTTCATCGAGTTGGTTGACATATTCTCACTTTAATAGTTCTTTAGTTATTTGTCGTATTTATTTTATTTGTTTTTATTTATCTTGTTTGATTATCTATGCTGTTTTTCTTTTATAGTTTTCCTTACATCTGAAATTCCTTTTCTCTGCTGGATTACTTCACCTATTGACCTGTGATCTTGTAGCCTTCTGCTTTTTAAAAATGTTCCCTATGAATTTCTGTCCTGTCCCAGTTCTCCTAATTCTGTTTTCATTGACCTCAGCCTCGTTCCCGTGGAAGTTTTGTGGCACTAATTAAGAGGGTTAATTGATAACTTAACACCACTTTTATCATCTTGAGTAAAATGATTGTCGTTGTATGGTGTGATGATAATAAATTTGAGTGACCAGCTAGCTTTTTAGGTATCTTGTGCTGCACTTCAACATCGTTGACCAAATAATTGCCTTTTTACCTTGTTTTAAATATACTGTACTACGAAATATGGAACTTTTAAATATGCACAGCTCTCTGACTTGTGAGGAAAAACCTTTGAAAAAGCTTTGAGGTGTAGAATTGTTGTTATAACTAAATGCAAGTTCTAGATACTTTATTGAATATTTTCAACTCATTAAGAGCATAGTGCAGTGTAACATCCATGATGCTGGACTACTAGTAAAGCATTTGCAAATAAGAATGAAGAGAATGAAATGCAAGAGCAAAGTTTTTCCCTAAACATTAAACATGGATAAATGCATACCAGGAAGTGTTACATTAAATTTCTGGAGTGCCATTGTACACTGGTTAACATAGAGCACCATGAATATTGTACTGAAAAATAAGAGTGGCTATATTTATGGAACAGATCAGGAACAGCAGTATTCTTTCCTAGTAGTAACAGCTGAATTACAAATAAGACTGAGAATCATTTGTGCTTCAACCTCATTGGTGCTATTTCCTGCATGATTTGGGTCAACACACTTAAGCTGTGGGCTATTGTATAGGGTATGATTCTGTAAATTAAGTTCATATAGTTTTCTGCATTGAGATATTGTGGCCATATTAAGGACTAATGTTGTGTCCCACCACCAAAGTCCAAAGTGCCTCAGGTGATCTTTGGGATCAGTGCTGTGAGGTTTTCCATCATACCCCATTCTTGCCTTTACATATGAATTATTGGATAATGATTCATTTTTTTTATTTGCTGACGTAAAATGACTTTGTAGAAATGGAACTTTATTTCTGTCTAAAAACTCATGCAAAACCTTACTTGACTGAAAATTTACAAATGACATATGGTCCATTTTTTTATGATAACCCTTACCATTTTTCAAAAAGTACCAGAAGATCACTTCACTCCAGTCAACAAGAGAATCATGAAGTATGACACTGTTCTTCCAAAAATCCCTTTGCCCGTTAAAGTGGCCAAAGGTACGAAGACGTGTGTCTGCATGAACAAGTACTGTAGTTTTGAGAGAGACTTCTTTCAGGAGAGGAACTACTACTTTATGCAAATTGAAAAGGAGGTGTACTATGTCCAAAGGAACGTTGGTTCTGTAATCCTTACGCATAATATGGAAAGACAGCATCCACGTTGTGTAACCTGAAAATAAAGTACATATAAGCCTTTGTCGATTCCCCTCAAAAAAGAACAATCCCTCAATAAGTATTGATAATGCCCATTGGCTTTATAATGGGAAATTTATTAAAGCACTGTGCTAACAAGAATTAGAGATTTTTAACGAAATGTATGATCCAGTCATAGATAAATAATAAGATATATATTCAGAAGAAGAGAAGTATTAATTTCTTTGCATATGAACTAGAGATTGACGTTCACAGTCCACAATAATGTAAGCAGAAAGGCAAGTTCACGTCATGAAATTAATGTATGCGTTATGATGAAACTAAATATACTGTAGCCCAGGTATCGGACATTACCAGCCTGCCATATGGAAAGTAGACATAATGTGTATTGAATTCAAAACAGGCTGGTTCTTGTAAATAAACTCAAGACTCAGTCGTGGATCATTATATGCAAATGCTAATAAAAATAGTCAGAAGGAAAGTTGGCATGCATGAACAACAGGCATAACATATAAAAGGATGTTATAGGAACCAGAGTAGAGGCTAGGGCTTTTGTTGGGGGGAATGGAGAGGATGGTCTCATTGTTTCAAGAGAATTGTGGATGGTGTAATTGGAATTAAGGTTTGTTCTGTCATGATATTATTGAAAAAGTCAAGCTGTTCTTTACAGAACATTGATGAAAGTTGTCTCTGAATTTGTCAGTCAAAGCTTAAAAATTTTAAGAATAATCACTGTAAACATCCGTGAACATTATCCTCACCGCTTGTACATTCAAAATCTATTCCAGGTGAGATGCGCTGAATGAGACTGTGTCGCCGTTGTATCAAATTCAGTTACTTCAAAATGTATTTTAGAGGATATCCTCAAAGCAATTGTTAATGTCATGTTTTTAGTAATTCTGTATCAAATTCAGGTACCTTAAAATTTATTCTGGAGAATATCCTCAAAGCAACTGTTCATTATGCTGTGACACTATTTTCCAGATTTCTTAAGTTCACCCCATCTCTCAAATGGTTATCTGCCATATAGATATTTCTAAATAAACACTAGCAGAAGAATGACTTACCAACAATTAACAAATCAGGAACTGGTCTTTGACCAGACGCCCATTCTTTTAGTAGTATTACTTCTCGACTGGTATGGAGATTAGCCATGTCCCAAAATTGTCGAAATCTGAAAATAGAGAAAACTTAAAATATTCGTCTGTAATAAATTAACGTGAAAAGTTATTTCGTGGAAATGAACATTTAGCACTCTGCAGTTATCCCAACCTTTTAGAATATGCCAATAGACATTTATTACTGCATGCAATCACTACTTTTGCCTTGAAAGGCACACCCTTGGGATGGAAAATTTGCAATTGACTGTTCAGAGGTCACAGTAATTTGTTTTGTAGCTTTAGACTTTCATCCTTTAAAAGGAAAAAATATCTTTAACGCTTATTATAGTTAATTGAAAAGGATGTATTCAAAAGGTCAGAGAGTCAAATTTCGTCTCTGCTAAGTCATCAAAAGCTTGAATGCTTTATTTACTTTAAAATTTATATTCACCTTAAAACAGTTTCCTTCAGCTTTATTTTGTGCTCACAAGTCTCTCTCTACACTATCTTGTCTTTTATTTTATAAAACCTTTTTCTCTCACAATGGTGCTAGAAAAATATAACCCTGACCACCATATTGTTAGCAATATACAGGAATGGCACAAGTAAGAAGAAAAAAGTACATGTCTGCTTGGCTGCCAGACGTGAGTATGTCCCAAGAAATGAGAGCACGTAAAAAGGCCTGACCAGCTATACAGTAAGGAGAGAACTGTCTCCATTTCGTCATTGCCGCACGCTGATTATTACCATCCAATAGACAGAATGATAAAGATGGATTGGCAATCAGTCCAAGAGAAGAAATGATGCCTGAAATGAACTGTATCAAATTAAACCAGGAGTAGTAAAATGGCAGACATCAGTGAATACGAACAGGCACTGGGAAGTGGTTACTTGCCAGGCTATGTACGGGTCGTACAAGGATAACGCATGGTTATATTATCTAATGGAAAGGAAACTAGTAATAATTTATTAGCATTGTGATACCGTATATAGTGTTCAACACTTTTTAGCAGAAAGTCTAACACATACACGCCAGCAGAAGCATTGGTTTAGACATCTTGGTAATTCTTCACTAACATTGGAAAATATTCTGGCAGAAACGGACTGACTTGGCTTGAACAAAATAATAAATTATCTGAAGGATATCGACACATATTAAATAAGATATGAATAGAATAGCTTAATCTATAGTGCAGTGCTTTATTTATTTTTTATTTATTATTATTATTATTATTATTATTATTATTATTATTATTATTATTATTATTATTATTATTATTATTATTATTATTACATTTTTCTTTGGAAAAAAGATGTCTCTTACTCTGAGACTCACCTTATTGTAATTCGAAAATTTGGATAAATCGAAGAAATGGCATCAAAATCGACATGCTTAAGTTCCTTTTTAGAATATGCTCGTCCTAGATTTTCCAAAGGCACGGTTTTGTTCTGCAAAAGAAGCAAACATTGGAGTCATCACTGAAAATAAAGGGCCCAGTGTACAAATACACATACACACACACATACACGCGCATATATGTGTGTGTATGTATATGTATGTATGTATATGTATATATATATATATATATATATATATATATATATATATATATATATATATATATATATATATATATATATATATATAATTGGGACATTGTTCGCATGCTTCCAGGAATTTCTAACCCAAATTACCTACCCCATGATTCTATGTTTGTTAGCGTCACTTGTAGGTTTCATATTTCTGGCACCTTATTATCATTTTAGGATTTGCTGATTCCTTTTTTTCCATCTGACAAACATGTTTACGTTTTCATATTCGTATTATTGCCTTCGTTGTCCAATTCTCTTTCCTCCTACATTGGATTTTTGTACGTGGTCTGATAAAAAGCTTTATGCATGTTTAGTTGAGTCATAGATACATTTGTTTTGGGGTCACTATATAATCACCATTATTATAAGATACATCCTTATCGTCCTTATCCACTGTGGTGCCTACAAGTCTTGGGAAACGGTTTTGGTTGTCACTGGTTTATTTATTAGCTGTGCATATTTTGCTCCTTGGAAGATTAGCCGTGCTCAGTAGAGTGTCACAAATAGCAAGCTTTATGGTTTGGAGTGCAATATACACGCACACACTTTTGAATCGCTGTCCTGTGTATGTTTACCTCGGCACTTGGAGACCCCTGGATCTTGGCCCTTCACAACCAAAGTTGTACCTCATACTAGACACAAGTTTACATTCTTAGTTTGTCTTCGCAGCCATTATATTTTTTTTACTGCAGTGGTCGTATGACTTGTGCGTTTTGGCAGTAAATGTAAAGGATCCTTGATCGTGTTTCTCTCCACTCTGGCGTTACATCCTAGAGGTCGTTAACTTATGATTCTCAAAACAATTCATTTTGGACGGAGGACCGTTTCCTGCCCAATTCAATCGTATGTTTGATTTTTAATGTTAATTTCTCAGGCTGCGGTTCTTTTAACATAATCTAGCCTGATGAGCCTCAAAACAGTTCATTTTGGACGGAGGACCGTTTCCTGTCCAGTTCAGTTTAATGTTTATTTTTAATGCTAATTTCTCAGGCCGTGGTTCTTTTAACATAATCTAACCTTCACATTAGATATATGTAGCCTTAAGCCACCAAAAAAGAATAGGTTATGTCACAATGCCCATTATAGTAGTTTATTTATAAGATGCCCAAATAGGTGGCATGTAAATCATTGCCCAGTGAAAATCTGAGATACTTTAGTAAGTTCACTGTCATGACATCCAAGCTAAAAGGTTTACTAAAATTATGAATCTTTTCAGTACTTTTCAATCAAAAAACTTTGTCTCCCAAAGGCATGCCTGGTTCCAAGTGCTCTCCACCTGACTTATTGACAATGGCAAAAATAACTTTTCTGAAAAAGAAAATCACATTTATATTTCATTTTCATATAATGAGTCTTTTCAAATATTTCGACAGCTACATAACATCAAGCATACTTACTGCAAAAGCAATGTTGTATTTTAAATAGCTCGTCATGTTTAGTAATGCAGAATATATATATCGTACTTTCGAGTCTCCTAGGAAGAATATTGTCATATTATTTTTTTCCTTCAGCCTCCTGTTCAGACAAGTTAGAACCTTCTCTTGGGTGTGCTGCCTAATTCGACAAGGAATGAACGGGAATATGCCTTTACTTGACTGAAGATATGATACCACTTTGGCTGTAGGCAGTGGTTTGCGGCGATCAGCTGATCCTGAGTCATTTTGTTTAAGATGATGAGCGCCGAAGTCATTGTGGATGTTTTTATGTAATGACAGGTTTAAATTAGAGTTTAAAAATAAGTTTTGTGTGATGCTGAGAGATTTGGAATCTGAATCTAAGTAAATGTCACTCGCATGACTCTTCGGATCAGTGAAGTGAAACAGATTAGGTACGAAATGGCCAAGCTCCCTGTAGTCCTGCGTCGATGGGCCCACACCCTCAGCTCGCATCGTCATCATTTTTTCCATTTGCACTGATACATTATGAAGAAGCTCTGTTGTCAAGTACCAGTTTGGGTCGTCCAAGAGATGTCGAGGCATCCACTGCCTTTGATAAATATCTGACAGTGTGAACATTGCTTTACACCTCAGGTGGTTGTCCATTAGGTCATTTCTGGTAGCATCAAGTTTGCTTATATGAGACGGAATATACTTGCTGGGAGAAAAGGTGACAGTGAAATTGAAAATTACCAATAAAAAACAGGTAATGAATAAAATGCATAGCTTTCTTTTCAACACACTTCCCATCGGTGGGAGATAATACCGGTAGCAACTGTTAGCCATCGTGTCACTAGAAGTGGTCGGTCACCACGTCGAAGGAAAACTCGTCAAGAAATCCACTGTTTTAAATAGATGAGGTGAGAGAGTGATTTCTTGTGTTTTTTCCTTGTGAGTTGCTCGGCAGGGAAAGTGGCCTTAAAACTAACGTCCATGCCCCCTGGTTTAATAAAGATTTCAATTTTTGATAAAAATTTCATCCAATTTTTTGTGCATCGATTAGACTTATGGACAAAATTATCTTTTAGTAGGATATCACATATATTTTTTGTTGAAAGTAAAAATTGTACGAAAATGAAGATTAGAAAAACAGAATTAATCCTTTTCTCTTAGCAGAGATTTAGTACTGTAAACCGTATGGCGGTGTAGTCACAGAGAGGCAAGCGATATTTCCACATACAGTCACGACTAAAATTCACTGCACTACGCCACATCTCAGTTGTCTTAATTTCGATGAAATGATGTAGTTTCAACTTCTGTATTATTTCACCGAAGGTTTTGTTGTTGGGAGAGTTGATTTTTCGCAATTTGTGCTTTCAAAACGAGTAGGGCATAAACTGGTGTCTTCAGTCTCAGCTGCAAAAGTTTCTGTGCAACCTCATGATTGCCCGACACAAAGGTACTGAATCACCAGGAAGCGTTACAGGAAATCTGGAAATATATTCCTTCTTAACAGCTGCGTAAAATAACTTGAGGTATTGCATTCATCATGGACGATTATATGTATATTATATATATATATATATATATATATATATATATATATATATATATATATATATATATATATATATATATATAAAGAGAGAGAGAGATGCATGTATGTATACATAAATACTCGGTTAGGAAGTAAATTTTAACCAGTAGGGTATTTTTAATTTATAGGAGGAACTTGACTCGTCAACAAAATATAATTTATTTTTTATTGCAGACTGTAGTAACGGTATACTGTCATAAGAGTTTTTAGGATTTTAATAAGTTTTATAATATGAATTTTTTGTTAACATTTTACAGCATATATGAAAAAACTTTTTGACTCTACCATCAGATTTTAGTCAACGACATTTGTTTTTGTGACACCATAGAATTTAATATTAAATCAGTATATCGATCAAAGAGAAAGAGAGGAACTCTTTATTTTCAGGAATAAAAAAAACGTAAAAGATGATATAATATTAAAACCCATATATTAACCATTTACAATATAATTTCAAAATGAATAATAATGTTAAAACTTCAGAGGGAAGCTGGACAAGTCTATATTTAATTATAAAGCAGATTCTAATTTTTTATTTCAAGGTTACCTTTAAGTACAGCTTAAAGTTCAAAATTACGTATATGTTTCAGACCTTAGGATCACCGATTCTGAAATAGAGTTTAATAGAGGGGTTAACCAACATACACTAGACGGCAGTGTGAAGACTGCAAAGTTTTATGTAGAGGGAACTTAGAAAATGAAACGAGGTTAGTAGAACCTATAATAATTTACACCTAGACTCGTCCAGCATTTCTTTGAAGTTTTAACATTACTGGCGTTTTTGAAATTTTCTTTGTAAATGGTTTATATGTACTCAATAATATTCTATCATCTGATATGTTTTTAGAACTTGAAAATGAACAGAGTTATGTTTGGAACTTTGTGTTAAAGATGATGACTGAGCGCTGTGAGGGTATGTCAGTGGTTTTGGCTCTTTCTCGCCTTTCACTTCATTATGAAGCTGAAATTTGAGATTTCTGGCTATCCTGGCTACTTTTGCCACACACACACTATATATATATATATATATATATATATATATATATATATATATATATATATATATATATATATATATATATATATATATATATATATATATATATATATATATATATATATATATATATGTGTGTGTGTGTGTGTGTGTGTGTGTGTGTGTGTGTGTGTGTCAGGTAACCGATATTTGTATATATGAGTTTCATGGGAAATTTTTTTTTGCTTTGCTTTAATATATGTATGAATGGGTATATAGTTTTGCGTTCTTCATTTTCATGCCTCGTGTTTTTATTCTTCACTGGTTATTTAACATTAATATGTGATACTGAAAAAATATATGTTCTAATGTAAAAATAACCATGATTTAGAGTTGAAAAACATGCCCTAATGTATTTTAGGCGGCTATTGATCCTCTTTCAATGTTGCGCGAACCCCCTTACTCTTTCTCTCTCTCCATTGATAATCACAATCAACGCGGTACTCGAAGCTTTCATAGAAATCCCACCAATACTTTGCACTTCCAAATAACTTGTAACAGAGCTCTTTATTCCAACGGCGCTGACTGTTTTCTGTCCAGGTATATTCAGCACCTGACGACGCAGTTCGTCAAGCAGATTAAGCATAGCAAATCACCTTACCAGCCATAATAGTGGTATCTAAAATTGACATTTCCCAGTGTCCGACAGTTCTGTGCCTGAGGCCTTAGTGAGCCACCATCTAGTGCCTGAAACACCAAATGACTTCTAGATCCTCTTTTGGGTCAACTTCGTAGAAGCCCTGATCGTCAGCCAGTCTGCAGAGTAGTCTGTGCCACCAACAGCATCGTTTGTCAGTATCAGAATCGTGGTCTTATTTTTATGTTGCCTTCCAATGAATTGTAAACCCTAGGCCAGCCTTGGTTTTTTATTTTTATTTTTACTGGTATTTATCTTGCATACGGTATTTTCCTTATCTTTTATGGAGCTAAGTGCATTGTCGTATGTTTTGGGAAAATACTTTCAATTCCTTCATCAAGTTTTTCTGCTAATTCATCAATTCCTGGAACTGATTTTGTCTATGGAAAGAATTCCCGTAAATTAGTGGTATTTGCTATCTGAGGCACACAGTGTCTGTAGTCTCAGAATAATTGACGAAATTATATACCTTTTTAGTTTTACTTGCTACCAGCAGGAAATAATCTGGATATTTCGTAGCGTCTACTATTTACTTTCACTGGGTTATGCTTTGCCAAACTCTTTGTTTTCTTTATCATTCACCTTGATTAATTGGTCTGTATTAAACTGACGAAGTAACATTTAAGTTCATCGACGTCGTCATCCAATCTGACTTTTTACCCGGCAATTTGTCATCAATTCAAGGGAGCAATATCAACTCCTTACTCTCTCTCTCTCTCTCTCTCTCTCTCTCTCTCTCTCTCTCTCTCTCTCTCTCTCTCTCTCTCTGTAGTTCGTCAGGAACAAAATTCAAGTAATTTTTTAAGCACAGGTCACATCATCCCAATTCTTTATTTCGGAGTGCGAAATTTTAACATTTTTAAGAGCTGGGTCATCCATGGAAAGACATTGCTCCTGGATCCTTGTAGGTGCAAATATTGCATGGATTTGAAGCCGATGGATCCAGGATTTTTGACACGGTTAAGGGATCCCTAATGATGAAATGGCTACAGTTTTAGTAAAGACATACAGTTGCTATAGATATTTGTATTTCTGTGTTATAGGGATATGTATGTTCTTTGGACATGAGCTATCAAGACAGTTGAAGATCTTTTACCCAGACCTGCCGGATAGCCATGGATGGAAAACCCTAAGAAACTTTGGATATTAGTGTAGACAACTGAGGAGAACCTCTGTAAAACATTAGCATCTTTTGGTCGCCCTGCTTGACCCGACAGTTTTGACCACATCCAGAACTTCTGTTAAACAAAAACAAAAACAAAAAAAAAAATTTCAGCAATTTTGATTCATCCATGATAGAACTATGGACCTTAACATGTCCTTAGTTATCTCCGATAAGACCATGAGTATATCCGTAGGCATCCTGGAACATCCGTTGTTTTCGTGCGTGATATGTGACTAAGAATAACCTCTCCAAAAAAATGTAATACATTTATCAAAAGCAGTTGATTATACATTATATACATACACACACACATATATATATATATATATATATATATATATATATATATATATATATATATATATATATATATATATATATATATATATATATATATATATATATATATATGTGTGTGTGTGTGTGTGTGTGTGTGTGTGTGTGTGTGTGTGTGTGACCTCGTTCTGATATTCTGGATGCCAGTTCGAACTCTGAGTTTCTTCATATCTTGCATTTGGATCCCAGCCTGTGTAATGACAAGGATATCTAAAAAAATTGCCAAAAATGCGAAAAGTAAAAAGGGCATTGTGGTTACTACAGTCACATACGTTTCTGGTAGAAAGTGACCAGTAGATTATATATATATATATATATATATATATATATATATATATATATATATATATATATATATATATATATATATATATATATATATATATATATATATATATAGACATACAACACATTTCAATATTTTCAGTACTTACTCTAATTATCAGGGCTTAAGTTTTCAAAGGACAAAACCAAACCAGTTGTTGTTTGACCTTTGAAGGCTTCAGTCTTGAGGATTTGAGGAAGTACTGAAAACATTGGAAATGCTGCCAGAAAATTTTAGATGCCATATATGCAATAGCATTTGACGAATATAGTGGAAAGGTGGTTTCGTGATTCAGAATGCAGTTTCATGTTATATTATATATATATATATATATATATATATATATATATATATATATATATATATATATATATATATATATATATATATATATATATATATATATATATATATATATATACATATATATATATATATATATTACACAAAAACGAAAGGTGAACCCATTCCTCTTACAGGTTACCCATTGTTTTGTATGGATCAGCCTGGACTTAGGTCACGTGTCCTAGAAACATCCATCAGTCTGGTGTCCACATTCGTCGCATGTTATCTTGCTGTTAATTTGCTTATCACAAAGATGTCACTCAAAATAGTGTGCACTAACACACGTGGTCCTCGACTAGCTGTTGGTCAATCAGATATCTGTCATACAAAGCGAATGGAACCCATAGGGGAGTAGTTCCTTCAGTGCACCTCACGCGATGCACTGTAGGCATTACGTAAGGTTCTTTGCAGTGTCCCATCGGCCCCTGGCTGCAACCCCTTTCATTTCTTTACTATACCTCCGCTCATATTTTCTTTCTTCCACCTTACTTTCCACCTTCTCATAACAATTGTTTCAACATTATTTTCAGTGCTGAAAGACCCCATAAGTCCCAGCACTTGGCTTTTGGCCTAAATTTTGTATTCCAGTTCCAATTCCAAAACGAATCGAATGGCATCCACAGGTTCATCGTGTTTGGATGTCCCGACGAGAAGCCATCTTCTGTGCTGCCCTTGCCGGCTTGAATTCAGTAGATAGTCCGCTTGACAATAGTGAAATAGCAAGGGAAGTCCTCACCGAGTGCGTTGAGCATATCTTGATGGATTTCAGAGGTGTCGTACCATCTTTTTTCCACCCATTTTTCCAAATAAGTAATCCTGATGAGATATCAAACCTTTTTGACCATTTTATATTATTGATTGACCCTATTAACTTTCCAAGGGCCAGACTCACAATGTAACAAAGACAAACAGTTGAGTGCTTGCATGTAGTTATATAAGTGGGTTTAATATGTAAATTTTCTAATGATCCTCTAGCTCTCCAATAAGAACATTGAATTTTATATCACTTGAACAGCAGAGTGTTCTGTTTAACACATACGGGTCAATTTAGTTTTTAAAATGAGAAAGTTACGAATGAAGAACTACAGCACAGATTTCTTATCCACATCAACCACTTAATGTATAAAACTGTAAGTAGTCAGAAGGAAGAGTGATTCATTGATACCATAAAATAAGATGTTTATTCAGTAAATCAAGAACAACAGTATTCTTCATTAGTGTGAACAACTGAGTTGCAGAGAAGGTTGAGAATCATTAGTACTTCTACTTCATTAGTGCTGTTTCCTGCATGATGGTGGTCTCTACACCTAAGCTGTTGGCTATTATATAAAGGATGATTCTGTAAATTAAGTTTGTATAATTTTCCGCATTCAGATATTGTGGCCATATTAAGGACCAATGTCGTGTCCCACCACCACAATCCAAAGTGCCTCAGGTGGTCTTTGGGATCGGCCCTGTGAGGTGTTCCATCAAAGTCCATTCGTGTATTCACAAGTGAGTCTTTTGATACCGTATCATCTTCATGATTTGCTGACATAAATTGATTTTTAGTTCTTTCATAAAACTCCTTCAAAGCTTTGCTGGAATGAGAAATGAAAGCTGACTGGTTATCCGTTTGTTTATGATAATCTTGACTAGATTTCAGGAAGTGCCAAAAAATCATTTCACTCCAGTCTATAAGAGAATCATGAAACAAGATATTTTTCTTAAAGAGGTCGTAGGTCTTAGAAGATTTGCTAAAAGGACGAAGACGTGTGTCTGCATGAACGAGCACTTTAGTTCTGAGAGATACTTCTTTCAGAAGAGGAACTATTACTTGATGCAACTGGAACAGTAGGTGCAGAACATCTAAATGAATATGAGTTTTGTAGTCTATTCTTTCAGCGTGTAGATACAGCATCCATGACGTGTAACCTGAAAAGGAAGGCCATGTTACTCATCGAATGGTCTTATTAGATGGAGAGTAATTTCTGATAAAATATTAATGGCCGTTGGATCTAGAGGTGAAAGCTATTTAAAGATACTTTACTCAAGGTATATTGTATAATTATTACAAATAATAGGCATTCTGTACCAAATGTACCCAAGATTTTTTAATTGCATTATCATTTTCTTGAATAGCCAAAAATATTCTTTCATCAAGTGTACAGTATTCATTTCATAAACTATAGTACAAGGTTATTTATTATATGATGTGTCATTGTAAAATATAATTTGAAGAAGAGGTATTTATTTAAGACTTCTTAACTATAACCCAACCACCGTCCTATTTGATAGACTGAGAGGATTTGATGTGGCTAGTACACTAGTGAAATCTGCATCATGAAATTACTCGATTAACTCATTGGATCTGGACGGTGGTAACTTACAACCTACTGTATGTATCAGGAGTTACATATTTCCTAAAGTTCAAGTGATTACACCTTAACTGAAACTGTATTAAATACAATATGTGAATCCTAAGACTGTGTGTTTTTATATGTAGCCTCACCACATGGGTAGCAAATTTCACCATATCCAGGTACGTTTAGAAACTTAGTAACGCAGGTCTAATATAGGGTACATAGTTACAGTGTATATAGATGACTGAACAGTACATAAGCATTCATAGATGTATGACTGACCCTCCCTCTAGGCACTATCGTTTAAACCCTACAACCTGACGTTTATTCTTTTTATTTTGATGAATTTGCATTAGCTAGCTATTGAAAATGGAGAGAGATAAGCAAGTCATTGGACAGAAGTGTAAACAAGACCTTTCTACCATTTTTCAGTTGAGGGAATGAAGGTCTCTGGTATAGGGGAATGTGACAGCGTGGCACCTCAACAACAGAATGTGGATGATGCTGCTCTCAAAGCAACTAATAACAAATTTGGCCTAGATTATAAGTAATATTGTTGGTAAGAAAACATACAACTTATTTACTTAGGGTTTTGAGAATGTGAAAAAACACAAGGATCATCAAAAATATCGGAGACTGCTGAGAGTATCTTAAATAGAAGAATCCTGATCCAAGAACTAGTTACATAATGGCAAAGGTATGAGGAACACACTGAGCTAGCCAGAACACAAAGCTGGGCGAGTGATGGCAACCATTAGTGGTGAAAATTAGATTAGAGTACAAACATTACAATTAACTAGTGAAAGGCCGGTTATGACAATCAACAATAATGTGTAGTGAGTATCCTGGTCATGACCTAGTTGCTAAAAAACTGGATTGAGCCCTACTGGCATTACACCCTGAAGTACGATTTCAGCAATATGCAAAGATTAACTTATTAAAAGTTGCTACCACCAACCCGAGCTTTTTCGAGAAATCGTCTGTAGAAGACTAATTTCTGAAATTAACACTGGCTTTATAAGTGTATGGTACTGTTTTTTTTTTTTTTTTGTAATTTCAGTAATTTCTTTTTGCTTGGAGCGCGTTAATCAAGTGGCAAAATAATTATTTGTAATACATTTACTTTAGACGCACGATGATACATTATTCGTGAATAGACATCCCCCCTTGTAACTTCTTTCAGATTTAAGAAGAAAATAAAGAGAGATAACATATTACTACATAATTTTTTTATTATCTGACCTTTCTTTCCGATTGTTTGTTAACGTTGTGTTCTCTGTAAAGACGATTTTTTTTTAGATAATTGGTGAATAAGATTCTGTGAATGGATCTTCTTTTGAAAGGTTTCGACTTAAGAACCCATATATTTGGAAAGCAAGGGGTATACTAATCTTAGCTATTATAAAGAAAATTCTTCTGTTTCCGTAACAAAATCGGTTGGTGTTTATAATCAGTATCAACGCTACATAATAATTGCCTTAAATTGAGTTGTCCAGGTTTGGAACCCCTTTCAGTTCAGGAGGCGGATGACAAATGGACCAATAAGTTATGAATGATTTATTAACGTGATCTTTTATTTTATGCCGTACTTTATATATATATATATATATATATATATATATATATATATATAATATTATATATATATATATATTATATATATATATATATATATTATATATATATATATATATATATATATATATATATATATATATATATGCAACTCAGGCAATTTTTTTTCTCAAACGTCCAAATTTATCCATGGTATATTAATGGTAACAGGGAAAACAGATTTCACTGCGACGGGAAATATAATTAAACCGATTCTCACCACTAGAGGAATTCAGACTTCTTAAGTATGGGATGTATAATTCTTAAATATTTTGCACTTGTTTGAACTATTTATCTAAATGTTGGGGGGATAAACAAAACGAAAGAAAAAGAAAAATTTTCCACCAAAAATTCAAAAGAAGATTGATTATTACACAGTCATAAAACATAGCTTTCAGGCCTTTGAGTATTGGCACCGTGGATACCATGACTTCTCGTTCTAATATCTTTTCCGACATGAAATAACACTGGCACCAGATATAGAGTTATGGCTTATATCTAACCTGCTTATAGGTGATGAAAGATTAAAAAAAAACTGGATGGAAAGACCTAAGAAACTGGCTCAGAGTCTATCATGAAAACTGGACTTTATTTTTGCAAGAGGGCCGGAGTTGAGTCTTATAATTTGAGCATAAAAAATTGACAGGGAACGATGATCATACGGATAACGTTAGAAGTGTGTTGTATAAATTAAAGAATGAGAGACATATTTATATTAATGAACAAAGAAGCTGTAAGTACAGACAGTTTGTCCTCATACCAAAACGATTAAGAAACTTCAAAATAAGATGAAATCAGAAGTCATGGTGAAGCCTTTGTGCCACACAAGATAGCAAGACCAATATATATATATATATATATATATATATATATATATATATATATATATATATATATCTATATATATATATCTGTGTGTGTGTGTGTGTGTGTGTGTGTGTGTGTGTGTGTGTGTGTGTGTTTACTATTCTAGGGAAAGATCGTAAAGACGGAATCGAAATTCAAAGCAGTTACCAACGAACGTTTGTTGTCTGATCAGCATGTCCAAGCTGTCATCTCCACCTCTCTTTACGCTGTTCGCCTGTCGATACAGTATTTCTGAACAACTAATGAGCTAAAAGTTCACTAACCAACAATTAACAAGTCAGGTACTGGTCTACGTCCAGATGCCCATTCCTTGAGTAGTAGTGCTTCATCACAGGTGTGAAGATTCGCTATATCCCAAAATCTTCGAAACCTGCAAAGCCGTGAAGAGTCACGTGTAAATAGGTATCTTTAAGCAAGGAATCGTCTTTTTGTTATTCTACTCAGTAAAATTGGCGTTTAATCGTTCACCGATAACCCCCTTTACCTCCCCGGACAGATTTTCAGGACCAGAAGAAAAAATGCAGATAAGCATTTATTTTTAATACTATCTTTCATATACAAAAATTAGGAAGTTAGGCAAATAAGTCCTGTACGCAGCTTATGATGGTCTCAGAACTTTATTTTATGGCTTTATATTTGATTATCAATGACCTGATTCCACGATATTTCGGACATCGTGGAATTTTGATGTTGCTTACCTACTAACGAAGAGCACATAGGTATTCTTCAAAGCAGTATTTTAGAATATTTTAAATTTAATGAAAAGTGCAATAAAACTTTCGGATGGAGAATTTTGTCATATCTGTAGCTTCTCGCCAAGCACGAGAATTCTCATAAAGGCTGTTTGAAGTAGCGACAGCTGTCGGGAAGTGACATGCACTCACAAGCACGAGTAGTTTACGCGAACACATATACGAAAAACATTGCTGTGGGTTCACATATGTCACTTGTATGCCAAGAATTTGTTTTTAAGAGCATTCAGTTTTAAACTGTTTTGGATAGGTGCTCTTTATAGCAATTAGCACTCTCTCTCTCTCTCTCTCTCTCTCTCTCTCTCTCTCTCTCTCTCTCTCTCTCTCTCTCTCTCTCTCTCTCTCTCTCAGTGAAATTATGTTTTTATTCAGACCCACCTTGAAACAACCCGAAAGTTGGGATGAGTTGAAGATATGGCGGAAAAATCTTCGTGCTTGAAGTTTTCATTAGAAGACTCCCGGTTTAAAACTTCCAGAGGTACAGTTTTGTTCTGAAAAAGATAAGCATATATATATATATATATATATATATATATATATATATATATATATATATATATATATATATATATATATATATACATATAGCTTGTGTGCGTATCGTTTACAGTATACTTTTATTGAAGAATAAATACATATAAGTATTTTGATTAAATACATGATTCGAACACTGTTACCTTACCAGCGCCGACCTCATCACACTAATAGGTTAACATAAGTGACGATCAGAATAATAATTCTACCATTTAGCTGTTGTTCTGGGGATCATACTTAGGACAAGGAGTCGCCTTTTAAGCATTAGACTGATGAGGCTGACAGTGGTTAATGAAAAGCTCCCCGTTATAAAGTATATTTAAACAAAACAAGCAAAGCAGATTTGCTCTGTGTGTGTGTGTCTGTATTTATATATATATATATATATATATATATATATATATATATATATATATATATATATATATATATATATATACATACATATACACATTAGATAGCTGATATTTCAACTGAATATGTTACAGTAGTTACTTCATTGCTCAAGCCTCAGCGATCTTTGACTAAACTGTATGTTCTTATTATACTTACAGCGTAAGTTACGTTGTAATTCAAGAAGCTTGTCATGTTCAGAAAAGTAGTAAATATATTTCGCACTTTGGAATCTCCTAGGAAAGAGATGGTCATGTCATCCTTCTGAAGCTTTCTGTTCAGACAAGATAGGACGTTCTCTTGATCGTGTTGTTTAATTTTGCAGGGAATGAACGGAAATATCCCGTGACTTGACTGCACATACGTTACCACTTTGCCTTCAGGAAATGGCTTATAATGATCACTTGGCGTTGAATCATTTTGTATATTATGATGAGGTCGTATGTCTTCATATTTGCTTACATTCAGTGACAAGTTGGCAGTGGTCGTTGCCAGTATACCTTGTGTCTTCTCGAGTGATTTGGAATCCGAATTTGAGCTAGTGTTGATCACGGGCCTCTGCTGTCCAACGAAATGAAACAAATTAGGTACGACACGCGCGAGCTCTCTGTAATCCTGCGTTGCTGGGCCCAGTCCCTTGGCTCGCATCGCCAACATTTTAGTCATTTGCACCGCTGCCCTATCAAGCAATTCGGTCGTCAAATACCAGCTGGGATCTTCTAGGAAGTGACGAGGGATCCATTGTTTTTTGTAACTCTCCAGCAACGAGAACATTGATTTGCATTTCTGAAGTCTGGTGAACAACACTCTACCACTTTCAGCATCCATGGAATTCAGATTAGACGGAGTGTATTTTCGGAGAGGCAGATTAGCCGTGAAATTGAGGATCACAAAGAAAAGGCAAGTTGTGAATAAAATATACAGCTTTCCTTGCACGCTTCTTGCTCTGGCCATCGATGGAAGTTTCTTTTCGTGACGGATACCCCCAAAGCAGCCCTTGGTCACAACCACCAAAAACGTGTATTTTTAATAACCACAGTGTCACCTTAATTTCTCGATCTCCTCACACTTTTTGGAGGTATTGTTGTAGGCTAACGGCTATAATATGTAATAAACGAATCGACAGGTCCACTATTTGTGAACGAGAAACAAGAGATGAGGAGATTTAGAGCATCTTTCCTGGACGAGAGACTACAGTAGCAGGAAAAGTTACCTTAAAACTATCGCCACAATGTCGAGTGGAAGGTTACTCTTGGTGAACAACGCCCCTCTGAGACAGTGGTGTTGATTCTTGTCATTTCTAACAGATAATAATGCATTTTGAGAGGAGCGAGTAGGGAGAGGACTCCGTGGGTCTTTCATGTGTGGTACTTCATCTAATGTTGGGTTTAGATACTATGAAATGTTATTTCAAGCAATATTCGTTATAATATAAGTTCAGTCTAGGTTTTACATTTGGGAAACTAGCGGTGTTGTCTTTACTGTTGTTATAATTCGTAAATATTCATCTTGAAGGATTCTAAAGCGTGCACGAGAGACTGTTTCAAATACAGATATCAAAGATGCAGTCTACTCTAGTTATCTGTGTATCAAACGAAAAAAATAGAGATG
>NC_089789.1:24121105-24273605 GCF_040412425.1 Macrobrachium rosenbergii
AACTGACACTATTACTTCCTATTTTTTCAGCAATTGTATGACAGATGTCATAGTCAACTCCATCTCCCTTTCATCATTATGTTATCAACATGTGAACCTCTGTAATTTCCTTAATGGCATCGTTTGTAACTATCCTGCCATATGAATCCTAATATTCTTCTTGAAGATTTATTCTCAAATAGACAAAATATTTTGAATAAAGTCATTATCATACCATGATTAATGCACATATAGCAGTACAGATCATACTACAGTATAATCTTACTTTTGTAACATTATAGTATGATCTGTTTGATAGTATGATCTATTTGAGTTTACTCTTATCCAGCCAGTCCCTAGTTTGATTTGCCTTTTTTAGTCTCTCACTAAATTCCAAATTCACCTTTACTGGATATCATTGTTCAAAAGTATATGAAACTTCACTGTCAGTAATCATTTCTCCATCTAATGTTAATTCATCCCTTTATGCAAACTCTGTCCTCCTTAATTTTGTATTCTCAGATTTATTATGAGTCCCATCTCTAGGTGTATGATGCATTCTATTAAGCAAGCTTTGTAAATCTTGTGGTGTTTTGCTGATTAAAACAATATTATATGCATATGCTACATCTGTAAACTTTCTAATGTTACTCCAGTCTAAACCTCCTATTTATCTCCAACCACTTTTTTCATGATAAAATCTATGATAGGGCAAACAACAGAGGTGAACTAACATCCCCTTGTAGCACCCAACTGTTTACTGCAATTCGTTTGACAAGATCCCATCGGTATTAATTTTTCTTCCACTTCATTCATGGATAATCTCAATTAGCTTGACATATTTCATGGGAATGCCATAGTGATGCAAGACCTTCCATAATATTAGTCTGTGGAGGCTGTCAAATGCATTCTTGTCCTCAACAAAAGCCATAAGAAAGGGATTTTTAAATTTTATATTTAATATTAAACAATGTTTAGCCTACTGGGAATATCCTTACTGAATTTATTCATTAAAGTCAATATAAAAGTAATGTTAACACATCCAGTTAGGTCATCAATCTTTGGTACCTTAGTTATAGACTTTGTTTCTTCATTCCATATTCTGCATAACAGTATAGTTATGTAAAAGGTATCATGTGTCATCCTATTTACAGTGAATATTGTCCTTCGCAGTGATTCTGTAAAGTCACCTACAGAGCCGTCAGCGGAGTCTCCATCGAACGTGTCATTCGCTAAGTCTCCGCTGAGGGGGGGGAGTATTTGTAAAGACACCTACAGAGCCGTCAGCAGAGTCTCCATCGAACGTGTTATTCGCTAAGTCTCCGCTGAGCAAGTTTTCTATGGTGGCGTCCCATTTTCTTCGCCTATACAATTGGTCACGCCTAACGTGCCAGGTCACGCGATTTCAATCATTTAAACTATGTATGTATTCGTTCACCTGTTGTCAATTATGTATCTTGTATTTCTTCGTTCACAGGCATCAAGATTATATCCATATTTGAATTTTGTCTGTTTTTATGTTGTAAAGTGTACTCGCTCGCTGTATATTATTGTTAATTATTATCGACCTCAGGTCACTCTCGTTCTCATTGTCTGTCGCGGCACGGCGCCAGTCTGCCGCCACATGAACTGCCTGGATCTTGAATAAAGTAGCAGTTCTCTTTTACCTGCTCGTTTTTTTTGCACCTCTTACAATTCCACCATAACCAGGTGTTTTTCATCTCCTAAGTTTACTATTGATTCCACTTCAGAAACTGGGAACTCATGCATAAGCATGTTCAGTTATTTGTAATTCTCTGATATATCCATCAAATCATCAACCCTCATCTCTTATTCGGGACCTCACAAAATTGTTCTACCCATTATTTTCTTTCTTCTCCTGATCTTCTCCTGATGTCATTCTTGACCCATCCCTTCTTTGACAGGTATTATCCTCATTTTCTTTTTATCCACTGATATTTCATTAATGCTGTGGGGCACCTTAACACCAATGCCACTCCTTGAATATATGGCTTTTTTAACATTAGCCTGTTTATCAAAAATAATTTCTCATCACTTTTTGGTCTTCAAATAACTTCACCATCTAAACCTGAGTATTAACATGATCTACTTTGTGTACTTCATCCCCTTGCTGAAATATGTCTACATGCACATTTTGCTTTTGTCTATTCTTTATTGTACCTAAGTCTCATCTGATATCCTGGGTTGCCATCTGGTTACCCCTTATCTCATTACTTCTTTTCATGTAGACTGATGAAAAGTACATAAGATTGTAAAATCTGAGGCTTTAACTGTAGACCATAAAATTATAATAGCACACCTGTACTTAAATGAATATCACAATAAAATTGCACTTTTATTCAACTCCAACATGAAAAAAAATAATTGTGATGTTCAGATTCATGCACAACTGGTAACATAATACAGTACAACAGTTCAATATAAACTATAACTAGACTTACGTGGACAAGTTTACCTTTAAATTATAGTACTACAGTACCATATGTAACCTGACTGTTTAAAGCTAAATATGTGTACTTTATTTAGATATTCACAATAAATAGTCATAGTACCCTTTATAACAAAAAATGGTCATGTTTTCTCTGACCTTTGAAGTGGAATATTACAAATGATGTAATTACTGAGATAACAGATTTAAGTACTATGCTTATTACTGTTTAAAGTGATCAGTGTAAAGAATATATAAGAGATGAAGGTATACTTTTTTACATAGAAATATACCTTTACCTAAAAAGGCACTGCTATTGTGTCCTTGAGATTTCACTTATCTGTCTTTATCCTGAGAGAAACTGAGGTCAGTTCTTTAATGAGAATCAGTGGTAAAAGCTTAATTTTTTCCATAAATAATTATAATAATAATCATTACAATGATAATAATAATAATGAATACTAAACTTTTAAAGTAATTTGTATTTTTATTAGGTATACAAACTGTAGGGTTTCATATATGGAGTATCCTTCTGCACATGCACAGGACCAGCCATTTGCTGACTAAACAAGAGTGGTACCCAGGTATAGATGGGGGAAAGGGGATGTCCATTCTCATCCAACCGACGCTACCCATTGCTTGTCCAGCCTGTATTCAGCATGAAAATCTGATGAGAAAAATTAAGCAGAGTGGACTAGGAAACATATAAACTACTATTAAAATTTTGCATTTGTTCACAAGGTGATATAAACACTACACCTTCAACTAGTTATGAGGGAGGCAGTGCCCACAGGTATGGCTGAGCACCTTTCTGGGTGGAACGGAGTACAATATCACCATCCAAAGAAACAGCACTGCACCAATGGTGCTCAGCTGGCACTGCCCCAAAGAGAGGAGCAGTGCTTCCCTCGATCCTCACTTTGGACATTACAAACCAGAATCACTTCAGGCTAATTCCAAAGGACTTGGTTCCCCTCTGAGGTGGTTGAGAATCATCAACTGCCATCTTTCTTTTGGAAAATGTGATCACTGGGTTTAGAGAAAAGGCTCTCCTTGCCTCCCCACCCCTTGTTATAAAGGGGAAATCAAAGAGCATACTATACCAGTAGAACAAGGGCTCATAGTGCCACTTACCCACACTCTTTTGGGTCTAGCTTGCACTCTAGCACGAATGTCATGAGTATGGAGTCAAGAGAGATAGAGCAGTTTGGTGTGCACACCACCTCTTCCCTTAAAAGCCACACACTCTCACCAAAGCACTTGAATGATACATGGGATACCTGGATGATTTCCAGTAGTTACACTAATTGTTCAGCTGCCAAGACAAGCTCCAACAAAATGGTGTCAAAGGACTTGTGGGCAACAACCCTCAAGTAGAAATTCTCTCCAAGTTCATAATTTTCAAAGCATGGAAAAAATACTAAATTTTGAATGCTGCATGAATCAAAATTTTATTTTCTTCTTTTTACCTTTCTAATGTCCAAAGTAATTCTTTATAATACTGCTTGGTTTTAAAATACAGTGAAAATAGTATAATCTATGACTCCTGAGTTAAGTCGGGAATGTAAACATCAACAAAGATTATGCAGTGCATTTTAAAAACAACTTATGAACAATTCATGATACGAGCAACTGTCCGGAATGTAACTTATTCGTAAGTCAGGTAGTGACTGTACTGGACTGAGGCAGAGGAGTGAATCATCTGCATTCTCAGGGAGGGATCGGTCTCCATGTGCCCTGGGAGAGGAGTGAAACTGCCATGAACCAGGGAGGGGGGTTGTGTTTTGGACTGGGAGCAGAGGGAGTCTTGTTACTCCCCTAGGAGAGGCTGCTCGAAACACAACCCCCCTCAAGCAGCAGTAATGTCTCCAGTAGAGCAACTCTTCCTCAAGGAGGGTCTACCCCGAGAGCAGTGAGAGGAGTGGGAATGCCTATGGTGCCTGGAGTCTCTGCGAGAACCTGAGGCCCTACTCCTGTCAGAGCGGAGGGCCGATGACGAGTGCCTCCTCTGGGAACATTGGCCACTGGACAGGGACTGACTGGATCTGCTTCGCCTCCTGGGAGAGAAGCGGTGATAAGGAGTAAGTTCTTACACAAATACTTTGTCTTCTTTATCGTTGGCTGTCAGCAGGTAGAGTCTGACGATCTGACGAGGACGCTGACAGTGGTGAAGGGGAGCAGCAATGTTTCTTAGTGGTAACCTTCTTGCTCTCACGAGAGGTGTCTGGGGTCAGCAAAGGAGCTGGAACAGGATGGGGGGGGGTTAAGAACCTCCAACATGTCAGTCACTGGGAGTATCTCCTGGGAGGTAGATGCAGTGGGGATGGAGGGAGGGGAGAAACCATACTGATGTCCGCCACGTTGCAGAGACAAGGACCCAAGAAACGTTGACAGGGAAGGTGAACCCAGAATGCCTATGGAAAGCCATACCTTTCGTAGCTGTTGTAGGGATTTTAGTTGTTTCAGTTCTTCATCTGGTTAAAGTGTAGTTGGCTTCACAAACTCAGCTCAGTCTCCTCAGAAGAGGAAGTGCTGGGAGAGGGGGGAAGGGGGAGGGTCGCAATTTAGGAGAATGTTCTGAAAGGACTCAGTGTACGGTCTCTGCTAGGCGAAGTATCCTTCTTAGGCTTCCTCCTCCTCTTCCTGTAATGTTTCCATTGTGGAAAAGGTCACACAGTATATTCAGGGCTGGGTGAATCATGAGCGCACTTTTTCACCTGCAAGAAATACACAGTGAATGTGGATCTACTGTGATAAGTGACATGAAACAATTACAAGGTCAACCATGACCTTCACAATGGCATTGGTCTTGTCTGCTCTGCATCAAGACAAAGAACTATTAACAAGCCCTGAGAAAATGCACAAAAACAAATTAGCACTTACAGGCACAAAAAGGCACTAGTAACATAAGTATGCACTTGTGGATAGATCACAAACATAACACAAGTAAAAAGAGCAAATGCAACAAAAATGTGTGGCTAGAAGAACAATAGGTAGCATCGGTTGGGTGAGATTGGACATCTCCTCTCCCTTATCTCCACCTGGGTACTACCCTTGTTCTGTAAGCAGCCAGTCCTGCATGGAAGGATACTCCATATATGAAAGGCATACTGTTTGTGTTCTTGTAGGAACAATTAACATTCTTAACTGTCATAGAGCTGGTCAAACAAAGATTACAAAACAAAAATAAATACTGTACAGGCAGAAGTTTAAAATGACATCCAACCATGATGTATGTATAAAAGGAGTCTCACAACATGGCTTACAAAAAATAACTTTAAACAGATAGTAGATGAATACACAGAAGTGATAATAAATTAATACAAGTAATGACTTATAAAAAACAAAGGAAACAACAAATTTGTATTTATGCATATATGAAATGGCTGATGTTCTTGTTAAACTTTTAAGAAGCATCATAAGAAAGCATCAAAACAAGAACTAAAAGTTTGGGATGGATGAAGTCAGTCCTGAACTGTGAAAGTAACTAATGCTCACTTTTAGCCATTTAGCTTATTAAATAAATACATGAAAAGAATTGGTAGTCAGGTTTTCATTTTGTAAAATATGCATTCCTACAAGATCTAGTCTACCACCGTCCTACTTTACCCTGTCGTTAATATCTAAAATGTAAAGTTTGAAGCTTTTGGTATTTTACTATTATGTATCTTAATCCTCAGATTTCATCTTTAATGCAACAGTTATCATTTCCTCCTTCCAGTGCTTATTCTGTTATCTTCAGCAATATTACATATTAAAAATACTAATACACAGAAATATTCAGTATAAAAATGCACCAACTTAATTTCACACACATCCACACATATGGATGTATGCAAACAGAGTTTTGCACCATAGAAATCTGCAGACTACTGGCAATTGTAATGTCCCCTTCCTAGTTTTCTCATACAAATTTCAGTATTTATAATACTGCACTAATTGTGCACAGAAAACCTTTTCTATTACCTTAGCAATGATGAATTGCTAAGGTACTTATCTAAACAGTAAAATATTAAAACCATGGCATTGATGGCATCTCAACTAGCGAGTATATTGAAGATAAAAAATGTCCATCTTTACCTGATGGACAAAACAGCAAACTCTACAATGTAATATTCATTAGATCCATTGTAACAACCAAACTATGATAGTGCATAATGAAAAATTTCAACTGAGAGCATTTTGTTTAAAACACTCCACAAAAAATTGCCAAAGTGACTTGAAATAAAGGGATAAAAATTATAAATAATTATCTATATTGAACAGTTTAGTAATGAAGGGTAGTTTAACCAGACCATCTAGACCATTTCTTAGCTCTAACATGGCTAGCCTATCTATGAAGCAATCCAGTTTTATTTTACTCAGTTATAATTTTCATTGATTAAAGTAAGAATATCACCAATTTCTGGAAGGTAGTAATCGGCCAACAACTTGTGCTGTTCTTCATCCTCACTTGCAGCCCAAGCCTCAAGGTGTTCCATCTCAGTGACACCACTCAAAACAACCAGTGTAATCAAACCACAGTTTTTGCCAAAGAGTATGTCAGTGTTGCATCTGGAAATAAAACATAAATTGTGGAAATGAACTTGAACACACAAACTTTAATAGCTGAAGGGCTTTTATCTTAACAAGTATGCCAGTCAAAAGAAAAGAAAAATTAACTTAGATATACATTACACTTACCGGTCACCAATCATCAAGGTACGTGATGGTTCCAGATTATTCTTGGTACTAATAACTGTGAACATCAACCCCGAAGGTTTCCCCATAATAATAGGTGGGCGCTCAGCTACAGTCTCAACAGCTTTCACTAGACATCCAGTCCCTAAGGGTATAACTCAAATCAAATATGAAAAATTCAGATTAACAAGTTCCTCAGATGCAAACCTTGTATATTTACTAAGTGTACATGCAAGATTAAAGACGAAAGCACCAAGTTACTCTCAGCTGCTCTCAGTAATGAAGTGTTGATTAGAGGCTGTGGGTGTAGTCTTCCAACTCATTTGTCAAATGCTCACATTCCTGGAAACCTTGAGATATACGGTACACCAGTAGCAGTGTTTGGGAGGAGAGCCCTATCAAAAAATATTAAGAGTTTTGTATGTATGGATAATAAAAACTTCTAAATTTTGTACATATTGACTAAAAATATAAGCCTCTTATTTTTATTTAGGCCAAATATTTACAGTACTAGAAAATTTTAGCTCTAGACTCCTAAAGTCCTAAACTTCATTTTGTCTGATTAGAGACCAGTGATTACATAATCATTATCAACTTCTATGCTGTGTTTTTCCTGTGCTCTATCCTCCATAAATCTCCAGCCCACCATTGCATAATTCGCATGCAAGTAGGTCATACTCCAATTTCTCTGGTGCATACAGGAGGCCAGCTCACACCTACATCATACTATTCTCCCTATGTTGGCACTAAGGGCAAGTCCAAGCCATCTCCATCTCCCCTTTATCTATCTCTCACCTACATGTGGGACTTCCTTAATTTCCCTGAAGGTATTATTTTTCACTCAGTCTTGCCATCTGTCCCCTAATACTCTTCTTCAAGCTTTATTCTCTAATAAATTGTCAAAATCTTTAAGGTACAGTTTCTTATCATACAAAGATTCATGTCCATGTAGCGATACAGATCATACCAAAGTCCACTAAAGTATAATCGTACTTTTGTATGCAGTTTCAGCCTATTTGATTTCCATATTTAATTCAGCCTGCCTTTTGGATATCACTGTTCCTAAATTTTTTAAATATTCAGCCTCATAAATGCTTTCTCCATCTACAGTTATTTCATCCCTTTGTACATACTGTTCTTTGTACCCACTACTTTGGTTTCCTGATGCTTACCTTGAGTCCCAACTCTTTAGATACGTGACGTATTCTACTAAGCTACCTTTATAAATCTTGTAGTGTTTAACTGATTAAAACAGCATCATCAGTGTGTTCTAGGTCTGTCAGTTTTTTAATGGTACTCCATTCTAAATGTTCTCTTCTGTCCTTCACTACTTTTTCATAAAATCCATGAGGAGGGCAAACAGGAAATGTGATATAACATTCTCCATTAGCACTTTACATATTATTTACCACTAATTTACTTAAGTAGACTGTATTAACATTAACTTTGCACCCGCAGTATGGACTCCATTTACGGATAACTTAAATTAGTTTTACCTATTTAACTGGAATACCATAATAACAAAAGACCTTCCATAACATTTTTCTGTGGATGCTGTCGAATGCCTTATAATCAACAAAAGCCAACAGAATTTGATTTTTAAATTCCATGCAGTGCTACACAGTATCCTTGACACAAATATACTGCCTTTTCCGAAGCCAGTGTGTTCATTTCTCAACATTTTACCAATCTTTCTCCAGCCTCCTGAGAATAAGTATACTTGATATTTTCATAACTAACATAAGTGTGACAACTCTATGATTATCACATTCTGTTAGGTTCCTTTCTTTGGTACCTTTCAAATTCATAATAATCAGTCTTTGTTTCCTCATTCTATATTCAGCACTGCACTAATCAGTATATGTGATGTCACTTCATTTTCAGCCAAAATCATCTCTGGAGTGGTTCCATCTCTTTAAGAGTCGTTATTACTGATTTCACTTTGAAAACCTGAGAATTTATTCATTAGTATATTCAAGTCTTCAGCTTCTGATCTATCAGTCAAATTAACCCCACCTCCCAGAAATTCCCTCCAAGTACTGCCTTTCTTCTTCTGATATTATTGACCCATCCCTCCTTTCAAAAGGTATTTTCCTCTCCTTCTATTCATCCAAAGATATTTCAGTAATTCCAAGGGCTACCCTAACACCCAAGTCACTCCTTGAATACATGGGTTTGTTAGCATCATCAGCCTGTTTATATATTCTGTTCTGACTCTTCTTGCACCTCATTTAACTTCATGACACTTCAGTACATAGCACTTTCTGCTTTGCTTTCTTCCTTTTCTCCAGAACCATTTTCTCCTAGTACTTTTTTCTTGTGTCCATTCTCTATTGTTTCCAGGTCTCATCCTATATTCAAGGGCTCTGCCTTGTTACCCCATATCCCAGTACAGTTTGACCTCTTTAATCCAGCACCCTTGGGATTAGGCCACTACTGGACCACAGAAAATGCTGGATGACAGAAATCACCCCTAAAAAAACCCCTATGTAAACATAGTCTTGCTAGCTCATTCCATATGTATTTTGCTGTGTTATCAAAAGTAGAACAAAGCTTATGAATAATCACTGTCATTTGATAAGTTTAGCTCCATATGAAAATTCTAGCCTGCTCCATACTCCCCAGAAATGCTTACAAGATATGCAAGATCAAATGATACACAAATACAGTACATGTATGCACAAATTATGGTTCTTTTGTATGCTGTATATTTTTGAGTTCCCAGAATGTTTTCCTTGGAAATAAACTGTTCTTGTGTATTTATGGAGCAAGCTTTAGTTCCAAAACCTGAAAAATCCCAAAACTGAAATGATGTGTGGCACCGCCCTCATAGCTGCTCAAGAACTAACAGCAGATGATGAAAAAAGTGCCGGATTATGGGAGTTGCTGGACCACAGAGTGCGAGATTTTAGAGGTTGTACTGTACTTCTTTTTCAGCAGACTGATATATATTCCTGATGCTAATCTAGCCCTCACTCAGTATCTGCAACTGCTCAGATATGGTTTGTAAAATTGCAAATCTATTTCAACATTTAGTTACAAAAATGTCCATCATCAAGAAGCTTTCTGGTATACATAGATACTCTTATAAATCATTTTTGGTGGGGGTCCACTATAGGGACTTGTTTGTGTTGTCCTTGGAGTTGTCAGCTTTAGAATGGATGGATGTAGCATTAAGGGACAAGTTATGGGCTGCCCAGGAGGAAACAAACATTAAGGGACAAAGTCCTATCACCAGGGGCCAAGAAATCCTTCAGAGCATAAATACTGTACACATGATGTTGTTTAAATGTTCTTATCTAGAAGGGTAGTATAGATTATTTCAGCAGAATCCACTCAGTTTACTCTCCCACCTACTACATGCAGATGCCAGCACCTTCAGATTTAGTTCCTTGAGGCAACTTAGGGCTTATAGGCTTTCCCTAAAAGGACTCACCAGACCTACGTTTAGATTTCACTTCAGAGGTCAAACTAGTAGAGATGATTGTCTTTCTTGGAAGTCGTGAGCAAATACTTCAGATTGAGAGCTCTGAGAGGTGACTCCAGCATATAACAATTAGAAAGTGAAGCAATGCTGCCAGTACCACAAGTCATGATAGGATAGCACCATGTCAAACTCTTCCACTGTTTTCAGATCGTATGAAAACTGAGAATCCCTTCAACTGTAAGAATATGAAGATATCAGCTAAGATGGGAGCAGCAACAGAAAGTGGAGGCAAGTGCCTTAGGTGACACTAATTACAGAGGATGGCCTACTTTGTCTAGTACTGATCCACTGTGGTTCCTCTGTAGGGTCAAGCAGTACTTGTGTGAAGATCCATCTGGACAATGAAGGAAATGTGAGCTGTATTCTCAACTGGGAAAATGAAGAAAGACATATACTTTTGGGTTGTTGTCTTGCTACTTCTGCAGGCTCCTCTTCCCCTTCTGTTGCCTGCTCAAACCATTTTAACCTTTTCAAGATCTTGGTATTTTCCAGCTTTTGGATACCACATCTCTCAACTGTGTCATTGTCTGTAACATGATCTCTCTAATGCACTGCACCCATGAATTTCTTCATAATCTACCCCAGTTTCTTTGTTTCTTTTGTAAGTGTTTCTGGCTGTTTTTGCCAGGGTAATTTTTTAGACATGATGTATTTAGTTGATACATCTCTTTAAACTGAATGATTGATGTAAAGTGGAGTTTAGTTTTGGTTACAAATCATATGGAAGTAAGTGTTAGATGTGAGATAGTCTGAATGTTCAAGTGTAGTATATACAGTACTAAAGGGTCTTTCTTACTTACCAGAACTCCAGATCTGCAAAGCATCTGAAGTTGAGGGGCTATTGCTATCAGCAGTCCAGCAATTTTTTTCCATTACCACTATTTGAGCCTCATCCTTTGGCTTCTCACCACTAGCCCTTATATATTTAGGGCATAAAAAATTGCTTATTTTATGTTATATTTTGCAAATGAGCATCTCCACACCTCTCCTACAGTGCCTACATGACTCCTTTCCAAACTTGGCTTTTTACCTTTACATCTTTCCCATTTTACATTCAACCCCTTTCAAAAAAAATAAAGTATTTTATTAAAGAAATGCATACACATAGTAATATACTATGCAACCACTGTTAAATACTATATTATGCAGCTAATATTAAATACTGTAGTAGTAAACATTTTCTGGATAAGAAACATGTTACACCAACACCTACAAACATATTCTAGTTTCCCACTATATTATGACGACACAAAAGGTCCATAATAACCTGAAGGAAATATGATGAGTAAAGTGATGTAAAAAATATACACGGGAAAGTTATCATGCACATAACTTCCTCCTGAAATTGAATTTAATTTAGAAATAAGAGCATTTGACAAGTGAGAATCATGGCTTACTTAAGATGGGAGTAGTTTCACCCATTATTTTACTACTTTTAGCAGCAATCTGGCAACCAGTTTTCTCTCTTTAACAGGGCATTTAGGCATAAGTAAAAAAAATATTGTAAATTGTATGGTATTGCATCCTGGGAACTTGGTTCATGCAAAGTACAGCTACTTTCCCTAAATATTAGTTACCTTGACATCATTGCAAATTGAGACTTTTATGGATGAACAAGTACTGCATTACATTCTAATTTATTTTAAAAAATTAAATAAAAAACATCGAATACAATAAAGTGAATAACATTGTGCAGTACTTTGCCAGATACATGGTGTGTTTGATACCCTCACTGAAGGATGATAGGTTTCCTTCCTGGGGTAATAGATGTACTTAATAGTGAGGATTTTCCCAGTTGACATTATCTGGTATTGCATAACAGCTCCATATGATAATTCAATGAAGATAATTAGTACATTTTGGTGTATACATAATGTGTAATATTTAATTTGGACACTGATTTACAGGTAGTTAATCACTAAACTCAACACTAATTCTGGTTAGTAAAATTTTAGATTTCCTAGGTCATTGCACCAACCTGTCATTAATGTTTGGTAGTGCTACTTGCTGCATAAACACTGATGGCATCACTGTTGCATAAACACTTTTGGTGTTTTTGTAAACACACATAAACCATCCCCATTAGTTTCTCTTCATTTGCTATAATCTCGTTGTTATCCCAAGCCAGGGCTCCAATTAATATGGGAAATACTTCTTGTGTAACGCTCAAACACCTTACATTGTCTGTTAAATATAAGGTTAAATTCTGAAAAATTTGACAGCGGCATTTCTGTGAGAAGCTTGCGAGAATTATAACATGAAGAAAAATAAAGAAAAGTCACTTAGTTTCTTTTCTAACAGTTATTCAAAGAAACATGTGGAAGAGGAAAGCAGTGAACGATGATAAAAGTTCTACAGTAGATCAAGTTCTAGTGAAGAGGTTTAGGTTATGTGCAAGTGAAGGTGTGTGAGAGAGAAATGGAGGAGTTCACATTCTCAATAGCAGTCATCAACAAGATCAGCTGACTGACAACAATGGAAATAAAAGAAAAAGAAAGAACTTCCAATTGTTGACTGTTAAAATGTATTCAAAATCAACACAAAAAATACAATGACTTTTACAAGTATTTTCTTCTGACTTCTAGCTAATTATAAAAAAAGTATCTACTACATAAATGAGAGAGAGAGAGAGAGAGAGAGAGAGAGAGAGAGAGAGAGAGAGAGAGAGAGAGAGAGAGAGAGAGAGAGAGAGAGAGAGAGCATACTTATGTATTTTTGATATGTAATGGTAACCAGCAACATTGGTTAACAGAAAACAATGGAAATAAGAAAAAGAGAACTTTGTTATTGGTTGTCAAAATGCACCAGCAATCAATAACAAAAATACAATAACTGTTAAATAATTTTATTTGGATTAAAAGCATCTCCTCCTGACTTATGCCTGCAGCATAAATAAGAAAACAAGAAAGGTGAGCAAAAAAAAAAAATGTATTCTCAATACGTAATGGTAAACAGCAAGATCAGCTACTGTAAAATAATACAAATAAATAAAAACTCATAGTTATTGCAGTAAAAAATACAATAACTCAAAAGCAGTTTCTTATAATACAACTAATCTACAAAAAATGTGTCTGCAGTACATATATGAGAGAGAGAGAAAGAGAAAGAGAGAGAGAGAGAGATATAGGTGTGCTTACATACGTATTTCTGACACATAATGGTAAACAGGGAGATCACCTGATGTAAATCAATAAAAACTAAAAAATTCTTAGTCTTTGGTTGCTGAAATGCACCTGAAGTCAGTATACAAAAATAAAATAATTTTATTTAATTACTAAAAAAAAAATAATTTTCCTCTATACAACTTGGTGTGCATAACATTAGATGTTTTCAAGAGGAGTTGAGGGATGTGGGGAGAATGGTCATTAGCTGATAAAAGAGAGTGATGTTTCATATGCATAACATTACCAGCAAAAACTGAACTCACAATATTAGGTATACATAAACTTTATTTAATGTATTTCATTTCCACTTACGTGGCAATTATCTAACTAAACCACTCTACGATCTGGCAAAATCACTAAGCCAGCACACTACTGGTCCCAATGATGCTGGATTAGTGATTAACTACCTGTACTTATAAAGAATATGTGATGTGTAGAAATAAGAGTATTCAAGTATGAAATTTGTTATAAAACCTTATGCATTTACAAGTATTTTGAGTCTAGTTTCATTAGAAAATATGCTTATCTAAATATTGCAAACACAAACAAATGTAATACTGACCAGGAAAGACTAAGCCACCCTTCCCTAGGGGAAATCTCTCATCAGTGTTAGTACCAATGAAAAGACAGTCCTTGTTTTCTAGATAAGAGGCAGCTTTCATAATTTTTGGGAAGCTGAAATGACCATCAAAACCAACAACGACAGCTGCTACATCTGGATCTAACTGAATTGTGTCTTTCAGACGAAAGACAGGGTTCTCAACAAGGGGATCTGGCTGAAGATTAAAGATAAAAAGATCATGAATAATGGATGATACTTCAAGAATTTATTTTTGTTTCTAAAAAACAATTTATTTTGCACATACAAAAAAATGAATTTATTTCACCACATCCCCATTAATCATATCTTGAATATCCCCAGATACACAATCTTGAGACATAATATCCCCAGATACACAATCTTGAGACATAAGAGTGATTGTTTGTGCATGTGCCATCTGGACCGATTAGTAGAAACCAACTAGCCAAACCACTGTTCATAAGTCTGTAGCATTGGCCACAGCTCTATCAGAATGTCTGCAGATTCTTGCTCAGATATTTTAGCAGTTTTCAATCATTATCCTCATATTTTTTGCACTTCCAATCATATTCAGCACTCTTCACTTCTCGGGGGAGGGGAATAAGTGAAAGTGTAATCTTTGTTACTTCAATGTCATGCTTAACCATCCTATTAAGACTTGTTCAGTGACAAGTTTAGGACATGTGATAAAGTAAAGCAACAGATATACTAATCTGCATTTCCAGAAGGTGCCAAATAACATAACAGTGGCAAAAGTAAGGGGGTCTGTGCATCATAGATAAAGTAAGAGATTGGATAAAAGGCATGTTGAATAACAGAAAATGAAGTTGTCATCAAGGGATCCTCTCAACAAAAAGTCACAAGTAGTGTGCCTGAGGGCTTCATGCTTGGCTTTTTACTCTTCACTATCTATAAAAATGACTTGACCTTAAGGCTAACCATGAAAATATGTAAGTTAGCTAATAACACAAAAATAACAAATTTTAGAGTAATTTGTATTTTTCTAAACACACGAACCTAAAGGTCTCTACATAGGATTTAGCTAGCGAACACGAGCTGGAATGGCCGTTTAACTTTCAAACAGGGTCATTAACTACCAATGGTAGGGGGGAAGCCCCGCTCACTTGTCGGTCTGCACTCCTCTTTGCCTTTTGGCCCAGGTACCAGAATGAGGGGTGGCTGAGGTGGGCAGGTTTGTATGTTAGGAAAAATACAAATTACTGTACTTTAAAATTTGCTATTTGTTCCCACACAAGTATAAACCTTCGGTCTTTAGACAGGAGACTTAGCCATTGGAGGGTGGAGTCTGGGTAAATCTCTGACTCAACTGGAAGTTCTACCTACCCAGCAATCCCTTCTTGGTCAGGAACAGCTGAGGAAGGAATCCCATACCTCCAGCATGGTGAACATATGGGATGTTCAACTAAGTACCAGACTTCTGGGGTTGAAATAATGAGTTTGTGTCATTATTTCAAAAAAAGCTTGGATGAACCCACAATGTCAGAGACAATAAAAGTGCTAATAGAAACCAACAAGTCTGTTTTATTGTCAACCCCTCTCTCCCCTTGCTAGATAGGGGGGTGGTCCTGCATCTACAAAAGATGGAAGACAGGATACTCAGTTATCTACAGTCAACTGCATGACACTCCTGTCCAGCATGTGACAGCTCGCTACCTGCCTCTCTGCCCTACAAGAGAGAGAGATAAAGGAGAAAAGGGAGGAAACCAGTCACTCACACACATCCTCTCTCGCTTACCGTTCACCTTAAGCAAGATGGTACCTGTCCTTTAAGAGGCTGGGTGAGCTACACAACTTATTAAGCAGCCACCACAGGACCCAAGGAAAACGTGTCCATGGACCTGTGGGCAATGTCCCAAAGGTAAAAAGACGTGAATGTGGTTTGGCGGGACACCCCCCCCTCGTAATACCTGTAAAACCTACAGGTTCTTCCGGAATGCGGGGGACGGGTTGATCCCCTAACCTCGTGAGCTCTTGCCCAGATCATACTCCTGTTTACCTCGTCAGACAAAGAATATGACCGCTTGATCGTCTCACAAAGCCAAAGGAGATCGTGTTCTTGGACATCTCTTTCCTGGTCGAGCCAGTACTAACGAAGAGTCATTGACACTTAGGCCTGAGATGCCGAGTCCTCTTACAGTAGTACCACAGCAACCTAACTGGACAAAGTAGTATATCCTCTCGATCACCACCAACAGAGTCCTCTAAGCAGGGGATCAAAAAGGACTCGAATCTGGCACAGATTCTAAGGGTTTGCATATTGACTAAAATATAGAAAACAATCAAACAACATATACTGTAATTGAAATAAAAGAGAAAGAAAGAAAGCAAACAGTAGCCGGGCAGAGAGCACAAGACAATATCTGTACAAGATGGCAGCCACAAAGCAAAGTGGAGTGCAGACAGCTGAGTGGGCATGGCTTCCTACTGTCAGTAGTTAACGACCTTGTTTGAAAGTTAAACGGCCATTCCAGCTCATGTTTGCAAGCTAAATCCTATGTAAAGACCAAAGGTTTGTATTTGTGTAAGAAGAAATTAGTGTCAGTGATGATAACAATACAATAATAAAACAGCTGCACGATGGAGAAAATAAATGAGAGGTAAGAAAACTGGTAAATAGCATTCAACTTGAATAACTGTAGTCTTATGTATACCTGGCATAAGAATACCTAGTATGACCTACTTGTCAAGAAAACAGAGTTGTCATCAAGAAAAAATCTGGGACTTGATAACTGCAGTGACTTACAACTTTCTAAGCAATGTATAGAAGTTGAAAAGAAAGCCCAGAAAATACTGTACTAAGATAAATTTGCTACTATAAAAGAAAATGAAAGTAACCTTTTCCAATGAACAACATAGTTAGACCCCATTTAAAGTTTGCCGTCCAAGATCCCATTCAGAGCATGTCCAATGCCACCATTTCAGAGGACACAGAGAGATTAATAAATGTACAAGCAACAGCAGCCAAGCTAGTACAGTAAAAACTGTTTTGATTCCTAATTTTGTGTTTTATAAATCACTTGTGCAATGATTCCTTGAAAACACAGAAATAACTTGTAATGGTGGACCATCAATAATCCAGCGCTAATTTTGGCTAGCATAACTTCAAAGCTCCTGGGTCACTGCACCAACCTGCCACTACTGTTTGTTTGCATTACTTGCTGCATAAACAGTTAATACTCTTCCATTTAAAAAGTTTACTCTAAAGATATCTGACGCATACTGACTTTTATTTGTAAACCAGCTGCAGTCTGTACCAATGTATGATCAAACATGTTTGATAGTTTGTGGTCCACCTAACATGCATGTAAATGCACACATCTGCTTTCATTTCTCCCTCAACACTGTCTCATGTTAGCATCAGTCCCGAGAACAATAGCTGTCAATTGCACTTCATTTACTGTTTAAAAAGATTTTATTAAGACACAATATGCTGACAAAAGGGACACTTTCATCATCAACAATTTGTCCAGCCAAAAAGGCAAGAAAGAGCATCAACCTGAAATTAAAACTGAATGTGATTAATCAGTATGGTGGAGGAAAAAGAATAAGTACAATAGCACATGACCTAGAACTTCCACGTTCAACAGTATTAACAATTCTTCAGGATCGAGAATGCATATGTGAAGCTGTGAAAAGGTTTTGTTTCAGTGTACTCTACTGTAATTACAAAACAAAGGCAAGGGACAATCCATGAATTGGAAGTTATTAATGGTAAGGATAGACTACATTAAAAGAAGAACACCATTAAGCCTCATTACCATCTAGGCAAAGGCTAGTAGTCTGTTTCAGACCTGTAAGGAATGTGCAGGTGATGACTATCAAAAATAATTCACTGCAAGTACTAGATGGTTCAAAACTTTCAAAAGGAGATTCAGTTTGCATAACGTTCGAGTAACAGGAGAGGCAGCAAGAAAGTTCATTGATAGTTATGATTAATTAATAAAGAAAAAACATAAAGACTGTAACATTTCCCAAGCAAAAACTAAGAATTAATAATCATTCTTAATAACCATTCTTAGAATAAACTTAAAAAAAAAACTCCAGAGTAAATATGAAAAAGTAAACATCATCAAACGCATGTGCTCCAGACAACATGTAAACATCATATGACGAAATGGAAATTGGTTGAGATCAACTAGAGATCAGTATGTAATAGTAAAGTACTTTCCAAAAGTGTACAGAATTATTATGGTGCGATATTCATCAGAATCAACTAATATAAGGTTAAACTGATTTTATTTTGGGTGCAGTTTCCACTGGCTTACCATCGAAACATATGAAATGTAGATGTAAATGTGGGGCGAGTTACAAAACATTGAGATGAAGTGGATACTGTAATTAATTAGCAAAATGAAATATAATAGCAACATTGATAAAATATTCTCCTCTGTACTGTATAAATAGATAAGTAAATGTAAACACGGGGTAAGTTACATAGGTTTCCGTGATATTACAAGGTGGAATGGGAAATTGATGATTACAATAACACTGAAGGTTAATAATACATTTCTTGAAAACAACATACTAAGAGTCTAGTCTACAGCACAATATGAATTGTAAATTGAATTGTAAACTGATTTCCACCAAAATTCAACATATGAAATGCATGCAAGAACCTAACCCCATTGCAACTCAACACCTACTTATACCATTTATTTTTCCTGTGCTTCATTAAAATTTCACTTGATTTTCATTTAATATTTCTTTTTTCCTTATTAACCAACATGCACTGATTTATGGGGTATTTTAAAGGTATTATGAGGTGGTAAACTGTTGGGTTAAGTATATCCTAACCTAACCACACTGTAATCCAGCAAAATCACTAATCTGGCACCCTGCAGGGACCAATGATGCTGGATTAGTAATGGTCGACCTGTATAGGTGGTCCCTGGTTATCGGCGGGGGTTCTGTTCTTGGCGGCGTAATGATAACCGAAAATTGGCAATAACAGTGCAGATCCCCAGTTATTGGTGCCGATATCCAGTTATCAGCACTGATAACTGGGGATCAGCACCGATAACCAGAGATCAGTGCATATCAGCGATGAAAATCCAGTTATCGTCGTCGCTAGACAAGCGCCGTAAAACAGGATCACCAGTAACCAGGGACTGCCTGTACTTTGTTGTAGCAAAACTTAATACTGTACTAAAGCATGCTACATCAAATTTGCCAAACTGGGTTACCCTCTCTCTAAAACAGCTTCTATCATACTGTATAGCATTTTATCTTACCTCAGCTCCTGTGTAAGATATTCCAACTTCATCCAACTCTTTTGTAATTCCACTCGTTCCAATAACATATACTTTCTTGTTAAATTTCAGCTGGCTCAAGTACTGAGCTGTCACAAAGGAGGAACTAATTATGTCTTCCTGCAAGATTAATTCAACTATTAATATCAGTATGAGTAATTAAAAATAAAATGTCACAATATACTGTAGATCATGCAAAACTGAGTTAAAAAAAAAAAATTAAAATACAGGTTGAACCTCTTTAATTTAGAATTCTGTGGTATGGCAGCTGCCATTGTTCAGCACATCTATAATCTGCTGGATGAACTTCTTTCATCTGTAATTCCATGATTCAGAAACTCTCAAGGTCCAGCAATTTTTTTGTCTGCAGCTGTCAGTTTGTAGATATGCCCCCAACATGGTGCTGTTCGCACTGCAGTTGAATGTCCTAGTGATACAGTCCTGTTACTTTCATACATTCAGCTGTACTTTAGACTTTCACAAAATCATCTAAGCTTATTTCTACTTAATATATCAAGTGCTTAATGCAAAGAAGAAATATCCCAGGTAGACATAAATGTACATTTGGGATGTGTCAGCCAACCCCTGATGTCCAGAGGTGGTTCTAGGGGCAATGGGCTATTTTTCATTTATCACAGTTTCAGTTCATATTACTTAGTGTACTCTCGGTAACTGAAGGGTGAAGGTACTGTCTGTTTACAATATTGGTGGAATATTAAGTGGCCTATTTTGGTCAACAAATATTCTGTACAAGCAATATTAATGATGGTGTTTCTCTCAAGAATGGTGAGATTAGAGATGTACTGTAGAGCAAAATCAATTAAATGATACATGGATCTCAGCTATGTAATTAATAAATTTTTAACTCCTCTAATTCTTTATTAATAGTTGACTAAAATATCAGAAGTAAATAATAACTCTTGTGATTAGTCCAAGAGGCTGTTTCCCAGTTTCTTACTCTTCAAATATTTTCTAAAGTGATCTTCTGCTGATTCATTATGTTCCCTTTTCATAATTTAATTTGATTTCTTTATATGTAATTAAATGATAAAACAAATGACATTTCATACAAAACAATTCATTAATCCAATATACAAAAAACCTGTTTATTTAATAATAATGCATTACAGCATCCTCAATAACATATTCCATGAAAATCATCCCTTAAAGATCTACCAATAAAATATATACGTAAAACAAATAACTAATATTTTACAGGCAGTCCCCCGTTATCAGTGGGGGTTCCGTTCTGAGGGTGTGATGATAACTGAAAATTGGTGATTTTCGGCATTTTTTTGGCGATTTTCAGGGCTTATCGGTGCCAGAAAGCTCCAATTTTCAGTTACCAACGCCTCTGTTAGGTATGTATCAGTGCCAATACCCAATTATCAGTGCCAAAAAGCAGAAATCAGCAATTTTTGGAGCTGAAAATTGCTGATTTTCGTAGCTAGACAAGCACTGTAAAACCATATCGCCGTTAACCGAGCCCGCCGTTAATCGGGGACTGCCTGCCAACTATGAGAAAACTGAGCTTATTTTAAAATGCCTGCCACAGTACAGTGGACCCCTGCCTATTAGCGGTCCTTTTTTCGCAGCTTCAGCCATTTGCGGATTTCTCTGTGGAACATATATACACCTTATTCTTGGAAAATTCGCCTATTCGCAGTATTTTTCATAGAAAAATATTCACAAATTAATGTATTTTCTTATTGTTTCCTTGACTAAAAATTAACTTTTGTGATCAGTCTATTAAAATATTTATGAATAAACATTTTCAGGGTTTTTGGTGTTTTGCACTATCAAAATTGATAGTTATAAGCATTTTTAAAGGGGTTTTAAGCATTCGTGGATTTTAGCTATACGCGGGGGCTAGTATTACGCATCCCCCGCAAATACTGGGGGTTGACTGTACTGTGTATTATGTTTTAGGAGGAAAAAACATATCGTACTGTATTGGCTTCATATCATACTGTACTAAAATAGGCATGATGCGTACAGTAACCAACTTACATACAATTCAACATACAAATGGCCGTCCAGAACATAACTCGTTTGTAAGTAAGGTGGTGTCTGTACTACTGTTTGCTGACATTCTGTATTTAACAAGCATGCTTTTAACAAGGGACCAAGAAATCGTTTACTATGGGTGACAGCTAAAAGGTTAAATAACACCCTCCTGAAATCTAGTAACAAAAAGCATCTCTTTTTGGTTATCATCAGTCTTCTTTCCTCCCTCCAGTGTACATGCTGTAAAAGAGATGTTTGTATCACTGTAGCAATTATAATAATTCCAAAAGGAAATCACCTTATATCCCTGGGGTATCCCTGGGGTAACAGCCATTAAAGACATCTTCAGTAACTGCTATTTGATACACATAACCAAGCACAGTGAATAACTCTGCCCAACCAACAGCCTACTTGCTATCTCAAGATCAGACAACAAAACAGTCATATACCTAGGGACTAAGTTAAAGCCTGGCTGACTAATGGTGCCAGGAAAAAAACCCAGTAAACGTGTCAAAATAAAAGCTGGTCATAAGCTCTTTCTGAAACTAAACTAGAAAGGATGATAGTACAAAACCAGACAAAAACTTTGTTAACTTACTGGTATGCAAATCAGATTCACTTAAGAAGTGGGAAGACAAGGTTATCGATCCTGGAACAGCAACAGAGTCAGTTTTGACACAATGAGCTGCAGGGAGGGGCTCAGCAAAGACAGATGAGTAAAGTCTAGCAGAGTAGATGCACAGACATTTATATCATCAATCAAGTTCAAACATATTTATTGCAAGTCATAACTGGTTCACTTTTGTTCCCGGACAAAAAGTATACAATTACATTTTCTGTGAATATTGTGCCAAAAAATAAACTTAACTACGAAACAAACAGTAAAAAATGTGCCAAAGTTTCTTTGGTACAATCAAGTTTTCTGTACAGTGTATAATCAAGACCACCGAAAATAGATCTATCTTTCGGTGGCCTCAGTATAATGCTGTAGGAGCCGCAGCCCATGAAACTTTAACCATGGCCCGGTGCTGGCCTACCCTATATCATTGCCAGATGCACGATTATGGCTAACTTTAACTTTAAATAAAATGAATACTGAGGCTAGGGGGCTGCAATTTGGTATGTTTGATGATTGGAGGGTCAATGATGAACATGCCAATTTGCTGCCCTCTAGCTTCAGTAGTTTTTAAAATCTGAGGGTGGACAGAAAAAGTGCGGATGGACAGACAGAGTCGGCACAATAGTTTTCTTTTACAGAAAACTAAAATGATCCACATGGACTACAATTTGTGGTGTGGCTGTGCAGTGCATACAATGCATACAAGTGCAAATTGAATAAAAAGACTATTTACTCCATAGATCTAAAACAAACTGCCCAACTGCAGTCATTCTCTCTCTCTCTCTCTCTCTCTCTCTCTCTCTCTCTCTCTCTCTCTCTCTCTCTCTCTCTCTCTCTCAGAGCTGGTAATTCAAATTTCAATTCTGAATAGTTTTTCACCAATAAGCAGAAAATAAGACACTGCTTTGATGAAGTGTAGTCTTGTTAATCCAAAGAGTACTGTAGCATTCTTTTTGGGTATCAATTTACCTGTTTAAAAAAATGAAGCACATCTCATTTCTAATACTAGCGACAATTACTTTACAGAATTACTTTATACTGAATGACAATTACTTTACAGAAATATTTTATGCAGAATGATAATTACTTTAGAGAATTTGTATGTGCTGAATAACTGCTTTTAAGAATTCTTCTACATGTACATGCCTAACTGGCTGATACAGATGCTACTTAAAAATTACCTTCTCTGCAACAAATCCCAGACCTCTGCACTTTTCCACATATTCCTCTCGAGATTTGGTAGAGTTATTTGTAACATAAAATACTTTTTTCCCAAGGGCTCGAAGCTTGTTTAGAGCCTCGTGAGCTTGTCCAATGATCATATCACCAGCCCACAAAACACCTGGAAAAAAAGAGCAGGTTATAGCTTCTTTAAGCAATGCACCTTTTGTATTTAAAAAGTAAGTTTTATTACATTTCATCTCTAATAGTATTGTAAAGGAAGAGCAATGAAATCATGAATAATGGAGGAAGTAACAAAACTGCTATGGAAGGGAGGCATCTGGGAGCTATTATATAGGCTATGCACTTAAGTCTTGTTAACTGCAGAATCAGAGGAAGGTCTTAGAAATATATAGATAGAAGAATGGAATAGAATACTGAGGGAAGCAAAACTGTAAAAGAAAAACAAAGTTTATTGTGGTGAGAAAGAAAATAAAGAGTAAGTGCACTGTTCTGAATTCAATCAAATGTAACAGATGGTGTCAAAAAATTATTGGGACTGCAAAATATCAAGGAAGATATTAATTTATCATCGGTGGAAATATTTAAGATGCGTAAACAGAGAAGACAGGGATAGAGAGCAGGGCTGTGTTGTGATGAAAGATGCCCAGGAAGTGGTACATTAGTTCTATTACCTTGGGGATTTTGATGCTGGAATTGAAAAGGATGCTGAAAAAAATAGCAACAGGCTGAACGAAGAGTAAAGATGTTGGTAGCTTACTCACAAAGAAAGAGTATCCTAATACTATTCAAATCAAACATCTTGGCTATGAGGGCACCACTCTACTCACCAGACATGGGATTTTACATATAAAAAAGATGGAGGAGATTTTGAATAGATGCTAGAATTCAATGGCTGGAATGTGGTAGGAAGATCACATTACAAATGGCAAAAAGACTAGAAAATGTAGTGAGATTTGAAAGCTTGAGATAGTTTGAACTTTGCTCATGACTGAATCACCAGCCCACACAACACGTGATAAAAAGCATGTTATAATACCCTCTATATTTGTAAAATGAGTTTGTATTACAGTTTGTCTTGACTAGAACTGAGGACTTCTCATGGTCAGTCACTTTCAAGAAAAAGTGCAAAGAATCCCAGAATAATAGAAACAACAAAAGAGTTGAAAAGGGAAGTACTTGGGAGCTTCTATATTCAGATGATTGGTTGCTAACAGCAAAATCAGAGGATATTCCCTAGAAAAGGTAGATTATTTTTGTTACCTTACGGAAACACTGGATACTGATGCTGGAATTGAAAAGGCAGTACACAGAGCAAACATTTAAGGTATGGTGAGTATAATGAGGACACCGTTCTACCCAGCCAACAAACTCTTACAAAGGAAAAAATGGAGGAGATTTTGAACAGATGTGACCCCAGAATGCTAGGCAATGGCTGAAATGTAGTGGTTGGATTGTATTACAAATGAGGAGATGCTGAGAGATTTGGTGTCCTAAGGCTGGAAAATAAAGGGAGAATTACAAGACTGAGGTGGTTTGAGCTTGCAATGAGAAGAGGATAAGAGAAGCTGGCGTAGTAAAACAAGTAGTAGATATGGAAGTAGCAGAACATAAAAATCAAGGAGAAATTGTATACTATGTTTAAGGCCTAGACTAGATGGACATTCATGAAGATGGTACAAAAGATGGAAGAAAGTGGAGAACATTTTCCGTCTACAGAAAGAAAAAACTGTTGAATTAATTGTACTGTTGGCTTGTAATTTATTCTAAAAATGCCTAGTACATGAAAATAGCCTTATGTTGGGCATGAACATTAACAATACTACATGGGTTAGTTTCACACAGCTCCCACTATCTTAAAAACTACTGAGGCTAGAGGGCTGAAAACTGGTATGTTGATTATCCACTGGTAATTCTAAGTAATAGCTCCGTGCCTTTTTTTACCTTGGAAACTGGTTTTTTCTACACTTTTAGGGCTTCTGATACTGATGGTGCATTTTTTGTTGTTGGCCAAATAGAATGTCCCTTCGCCATGTTTGGTACTGGCCTGGGGGGGAGCAGTACCCGTACGTTAACAAGTCATTGCACTTGCCGGACGGGATATGAACCATTCGAAACAGACATACTGGTGCTCTGTCGCGTGAAGATCACGTATGGAAACCCCTTGTTGGATGGACTTCAGGGGTTAATTGCAGGTTAATTACATTCGTGCAACAAAAATTGAAGGTAAATCCATAATTAGGAACCAAAAAACTGTCGAAAAAGTCAAGTTAGAAGGAAACCGCCGCCGCGGAGCTACTACTTAGTTCTACCCATCCACCCTCCAATCATCAATCATACCAAATCGGGGCTATAAAGCCAAGCACTTGAGCACTTTCAGCCATTCAGTGATTGGACACCATAATCCCTCAAACTCAGAGGCAGTCTTAGGCTAACTGTGTGAATGGTTAGTAAATAGAAGTACCAATCTAAGCACTGAACCAGCCAGTGATCTTATTAATTATATACTGTAGTTTGAATTAGAGCATAAACAATTCTAACAATGCCAAGGATATGATTTTAAACGAAGCCAGGTTTCTTCGTGAAATTACAGATGCAAAGTTTAGAGGGAAGGTTAGGCAACCAATCTGAGATATCTTACCATCACAGTCTGTTAGAACATTATCAAAACTATCAAGGAATTTCTTCAAACACTCTCTGTCAATCCGCTTTGGAAGTTTTGCCATTGTAATAACCTTTACTGCCCAGTTATTTCTGCGAATATGCTTAAAGTGTAGTTTGATCTTCAAACGACCCGTCGGCTGTCAGTGATAAGTATTACATCGGTACATTGCATAATGCCTGAGATTCTGTTGACGTTCAGAAGCAATTCGGGCTTCGGCTTATCTGTATTTTGACGTAACATTAGATTACGTTTGATGCTCTTAATATAAATATAACTTTGCAATCATGTCAGTTATTTCGAAATGTTGTTATTCAGTTAAGAAATATTAAAGAAAGTCTCCTTATGGCAGGTTCAAAATGAATATTTTTCGATCAGCTGTTAAGAATTACACAGAGTAAGTCATTCACAGCCATTCGGACACAGTGTTTACAATGTCGCGGAAAGGATGAACCAAGTTTCCAATTCCGTGACGTGCTCCCCAGGTTCTCTCTCCTTTCACTGCTCTGCTCCTATGAAAACTTTCTGCTGTTAACTTCCAGAGGAAAGCCGCTGAACTCCAGTTATATAAGATTTGTTTCCAGATGACAGTGACAAAGCGACAGAGGCTAATTGAAAGTTAAGCGTGAATATTATCAAGTTAATTTCTTATTGGTCAAGTACGACAAACTGGTATATTTATACTTTAGGGTATGTTCATATTTCTAAGTTGTGTATATGATATAATTGTGTATTAGTATGTAATTTAACGTTTCTTGCGTTCATTTCGGTAGAAAAATGGTTTTAGAAGTATTGGACCACCTTTAGGGTATGTCCTACAATTGTGGGGGACCACCGTGGAAAACAGGTTTTTGTGTATGGAAAACAAAATGAGGCTATTGAAATACAAGATCGTATTCTGATCCAACTAAACCTTGTGTATCCTGGGTGAATCTTCATCCCCATTGAACCCCCTCCCCACACCTAACCAATGGCAGCGTAAATTAAAATAGATAAGCCAATAGGACTGTCACCTAACTTAACCACACCTAGGTGTATTTGGTAAAATTTTACTTTAATCCATTATTGCATTTTGTTCTTGAAAATATAAATTTCCTATATTTGACTGTGTGCTCTGATTGTTTGACATTTGTTTCGTTAGCAAGTAAAGTTGAAAGATGTTGGACTCGCCTTTATATCATTATCACAGTGGACCACATTGGGATAGCAGGGATTTTGGTGGTGAAGAATATGAGATGAGTCAAATACAATGATTGATTTAACTTAATGTACCAAAGGGGCTGCATCCTTACCTGGCCAGGGGGCCTTTGCCTCCCTGGACCCCCCTCAGTTAACCTAACCTATAATGCCAAGTTCTTACAAAGACATGGACCTCCTACTAAGCCTAACAGAGGGGTAACCCCCTCACCTAACCAAAGGCACCAATTTAGTACTTAAACTTAGACCCCCAACTTATTTTAACTAGGGGGGGTACCAAAGATACCAATTTAGTGCTTAAACCTAGACCCCCGACCTGTTTTAACTAGGGGGGTCATATCCTTACCTGGCTTGGGGCTATGTCTCCCTGAATCCTTCCACCTAACTTAACCTAGGGTGCTAGGGCCTCACCTATCCCTAGACCCACCTCTTTATGTAATCAAGAGCACACCCATTCGATTTGGGACCACCTTGACGTGGTGAGGGGGCTTTTTGAGCCTCTTGAATGTGTTCTTGGGTTCGAGTCCAAGAGTCCTATATATTGCTACTTCTTAATTTGGGATAAGTCTTGTGGAAGTTTCCACTTTTGGTAAAATTTATATGATGTGATAAATAGGAAAAGGTATCATAGCAGAGACTGGGGTTTATATCTGAAGCTAATAGTAGGAACTGTGGTAGGTTCATCAACTACCTGATAATGTTTGGACCTGAGAGACATCACATTGATACTTATGCAGAGCTGGGCCATGGGTTTTAGGGGTGGTTGGTTTGTGACTTAGGACTCTGAGCATTCTATCTGGGTTGCCCTTAGTAATGTGATTAGAGTGGGGATGACTGTAATACTTTGTCAATGTGATTAGAGTGGGGATGACTGTAATACTTTGTCCCAACAAGCGGGTTTGGCTTACACTTGGGCCAGACTCTTTGTTGGGTGAGTTGGTAGAGCTGCGGACTGTCACTCGATGGGCCAGAGTTCAATTCCCTGGCCGGCTGATGAAGAGTTAGAGGAATTTATTTCTGGTGATAGAAATTAATTTCTCGCTATAATGTGGTTCGGATTCCACAAATAAGCTGTAGGTCCTGTTGCTAAGTAACTAATTGGTTCTGGGCCACGTAAAATAACTCTAATTCTTCGGGCCAGCCCTAGGAGAGCTGTTAATCAGCTCAGTGGTCTGGTAAAACTAAGGTATACTTAACTTACACTTGGGCCACCCTAATTGTGTTGTGCCATCCCCTGTTGGGGTAGGGTAGGTGTTGGACATTTGGGAGTCAGCTCTTACTGGTTCCAGTGGTAGAAGATTAAACTCCATGAAAGGCTGATGATATCTATTTGAGATTTTCAGTTTTTTTTTTTTTTTTTTTTTTTTTTCTCTCCGATCTTTATGACTAGCAATAAAGAATTGAGTACTCCTGGACCCTTTGGTGATACCCTTTTGGCGTAGTTGACGACCTCTGTGTCCTCCTCTGACAACCTTTGTTTAGACTTGGGTAGGAAACCTTTTAGTGTAATTACACTGGAACCGTATGCTCCAGCATGGAGCAAAGGGAAATTCACAGTAAATGTATGTGAGATAGGACCAGATATATTTAAAACCTCTTATGATAAGTATTTGACCTTTAATGTGGAAGATTTTAATTGTGACATTTTTGATGTAAGCAGAGACATTGTGAAGTGTTGTAGCCGAGAGCTTAAGGTGTCATCTGCAGGGTGGGGAAAACTAGCATTAGAATTAGCCTCAGCAAAGTGAAAATTAAAGGCATTGCCGCATCTTGGAGGAGTTAAAGTAAAGACTTTGGTACATGCTATTTGGAATCACTCCAAGGGAATGATATTTGCACACCAACTGATGACGTATTCAGAAGAGAAACTCGTAGAAGAATTAAAAGATCAAGGTATGATTAGGATATATATACTGTATATATATATATATATACATATAAATTATATATGTATATACAGTATATATATATATATATATATATATATATGTATTATCTATATCTATATATATACAGTATATATATATACATGTACAGGCAGTCCCAGCTATCAGCAATCCAGTTTTTCAGTGCTTGTCTAGCGACAAAAATTGGCAATTTTTGGCGCCAATATATGTCAATTTCCACTTATCGGCGCCGATGATCACGTGTTGGCATCGATACATACCTAACAGAGGCGCTGATAACCGAAAATCAGCAATTTACATCGTTTATCTGCTCCAACGTGCGCCGAAAATTGCTGAAAAGGCCCGAAAAATTGCTGATTTTTGGTTATTGGCGATTTTTTGCTTATTGTCATGCTGTCGGAACAGAAACCCTGCTGATAATTGGGGACTGCCTGTACAGGCGGTGCTCGGGTTACGACGGGGCTGGCTTATGACGTTCCAAGGTTATGACACTTTTCAAATATATTCATCAGAAATTATTTCCCGGTTTACAACTCATGTTCAGGGTTACGACACCGATCTGACGGAAGAAATATGGCTACAAAATGGCAGAATAATCAAAATTTGGAGGTTTTTCTGATGAAAAACTTAATAAAAATGCAGTTTGCATCATTTTCAATACACCCCAAGCATTAAAAGTAAGGTTTTCTTAGGATTTTTTAAGATTTTCTACGATTTTTGGGCTGACAACAATTTTTGGCTTACGCCATAGTGTAGGAACGGAACCCCCGTCATAAACCGGTGACTGCCTGTATATATATATATTATATGCACATACTATATATATATATATATATATATATATATATATATATATATATATATATATATATATATATATATATATATATATATATATATATATATATACTGTATATATATATATACACAATATGCAGGCAGTCCTCAGTTATCGGCTCGGGTTCCGTTCTGAGTGTGTGATGATAACCGAAAATCGGTGATTGTCAGCGCTTTTTCAGTGATTTTCGGGGCTTATTGGCACCGAAAAGTGCCAACTTGCAGTTATCGGTGCCTCTGTTAGGTATGTATTGGCACCAAATTATCGACGCTGGTAAGTGGAAATCGGCGATTTTCATAGCTAGACAAGCCCCATAAAACTGGATCATCATTAACCGAGCCCGCCGTTAACCGGGGACTGCCTGTATATATATTTTTTATATATTACAGTATATGAAGCTCCTTTTAATTTTTTTAGTTTCCTATTTAATTTCATTATGGCATCAATAACCTAGATGGTGTGATGCCAGTTTTAGTAACCATAAGTCAATCAATGAACCAAGGGCACTGCATATGGCTGGGGTGCTACATAACCAATCACATCTAACCTAACCTAGGGCACCAGGTCTTTACCTTATTACATGATATCAGTAGTTTGAAAACATTGCATAAACTTACCGTAATTTGATGTGTTCATACTGGTCAGGATCTTGTGTAGATGTTGAAGTTCTTGAGGTGTTAGATTCTGGATGATTAACTAGTTGTTCACAAAGAAAATAAACTTCCATGATAGAAGTTAAAAAAAAAGTATATCTTAGTTTAACCAGACCACTGAGCTGATTAACAGCTCTCCTAGGGCTGGCCCGAAGGATTAGACTTATTTTACGTGGCTAAGAACCAATTGGTTACCTAGCAACGGGACCTACAGCTTATTGTGGAATCCGAACCACATTATAGCGAGAAATGAATTTCTATCACCAGAAATAAATTCCTCTTATTCTTCATTGGCCGGTCGGAGATTCGAACTCGCGGCCAACAGAGTGGTAGCTGAGAACGGAACCCGCCCGCCCAACGAAGAACTTCCATGATAGAAGTGACAACCTTCCAAGAAGGTACCTTTGAAATAACTAACCAAGAAATTAAATTATCTTTTTTTTTTTTTTTCATAAGTTGGACTGTAGCACTTTGATACCATAAGTGCCATTCTTCTCTACAATTTAAGGAAGAATTGCACTTGGGAAACTACAAAGAATTAGGTAAAACACATTCTTGAAGATAAACAAGAACATCTGCATAAAGAGAATGAAATTTGGCATGGAATTTACCAATAGAGCTGAAGTAGTCCACAGAGCATGAAAGATACAACTGAAGCAAAGGTGTCATGACTGCACATTGAAGTTGGCTTTTTCAGGGAGTGCCTGATTTCTGTAATCCCTCATGAATTGTGAATCTTGTAAAAGAGAACTTGACTTCTATACTATGCATGTTAAGGTAACTTGAAATCACAACATAAAAACTCCACCCTAACCTAGCGTAACCTATGGTACTGGGTCCTCATCTGGCCAGGGGCTTCACTTCCCTGGGACCTGTTATGTATGTGTGTGGTGTCACCTTAAAAGTGTTCAGTAAACCATAACTTAATCAGAACTTGCTGAAGTATCATGGGGCTCTTAGAATACATCCCTGTATGTTACTTTTTTTGTTTCCCCCTCCCCCAAAGAACCCTGGTTTCCCACTCTAGTTCCCCATAATTATAGAATATAAGGGGTATATCCATTATGTTAAAAACTATTGTGTTACTGAAATGAGTACCAGAAATGTTCAACAGACACATTAAGATCATTTTTCTTGGAATCTGGTATGTGTAATTTGATTAATTGTTCAACAAACTAAAATAATTTTTCATGAAATTTTTCAGTACTGTTGAAATAATCTAAGGAGCATGAGTTACATGTTTACACCAAAGGAGCCATGACTAAGAATCAAAGCTGTTGTTTGAAGACTTAAGAACAAAGCCAAAAAAAAAACTCCAGTATCTTTAGCTGGTACTAAAGAGGAAAAATACCTGACAAGCCTACAGAAGTGTTGTCATTTTGGAGTGATGTACTGTGTAGGATGTAAATCTTAAGTGTCATAACCTACCCCAACTCAACCCATCCAAACTTGTACGACGTACTCCCTCGCAGTGGTAGGTCATCAGACCAAACTCATAAATCAAATCAAATCACACCTAATGTATCCTTGACTGCCATTCTGCTAGCCTTGGTAATACTGCACTGTGATACATTAACTCCTTTCTGCAAATTTTTCCACCTTTTATTATTCTTAATTAACTTGTATATGCCCTTGCTTCCATCTTACTTTCCACCCTCTTTTAACAATTGTTTCAACGTTATTTCCAGTTCTGAAAGATCTCCTAAGTCCTAGCACTTGGCCTTTGGCCTAAATTTTATATTCCAGTTCTATAAGAATGGTCTTAAAAAATTTGGCATGCCTTCATATTTTGATATACAGTATTATTCACTTGCCCCTTATATCCTCTGTAGAGATAATGCTGAAATGACACTGATTTGGCCCTTTCAGAAATTAAATTCGTTGTTGGTTGGTTTTAGAAAACTGGGCAAGCCTCTTTAAGTTGATTGGTAAATGCTTAATGTACTATTTAATTGCCCCCTATATTTCTTGTAGAGACAGTGCCAAAATTATCATGATTAGGCTGTTTCAGAAAGTAAATTCTGTTGTGGAGACGGGATGAGTAAGAGGCAGGGTCTGGGTATGTACTAATATATTTTCACAAATTTCTGACAAGACATAAACTTCTGTGAACAGAAAAGTAGTATCTAACATCAAAGCAAGAAAGACATAATTTTACAGCCAGGTGTGTTTTTTCACGCCTGGAAAACAGTTAATAATTTTTTGTAGAAAATAGGAAAGTTCTCAGTTACAGATGGTTTGATGGTTCGAAGAGTTGTACAATTAAAAATGGTTTTGGTTTTACAAATGATGTACTATAATACCTACAACTTCTGAATAGTGTATACAGTAGGCTACGTGAAAAAGGTAACTTCACTTGGGCTTTTGTTTGGTGATCTGGTTTTGGCAGGCGGATGCCCCGAGGACCCAATCAGGGCCCTACACTGTGTTGGCAAGGAATTTAAGTATCAAGGTACTGTACTAATAAATTTTTTTTAGACAGACTTACTCCTTCAGTACCTAACTTGGAGCCTAGACCTCCAGCTCTAGTAAGCTCCCTGAACCACACCCTTGGGTGCTACCAGTTACAGTATATGCATTTTGGTAGCTCTCCTATCCCCCCTTCTCCTCCAAGCTAGGTGATGAGAATAGAACTAACAATAAGAAATACAATGTCCCAGCCTGTCAGTTTCTGAAATTTCAGACTTTAATTGCTATCTCCAATTTTTTTAAATTGCCTCAGTTCGTTCTCTATGTATAGCACAAATGACAAAACCCACATGCACATGGGAATGTGTTGAAGATCAGATTGATAGTTTACTTAGAAAATATCCAAGTTATGGCAGGTGTCACTTATCAAAAACACTGCCTTAAAAAGAGTTTGTCCCAAGTACTATAACATCACTTGCACACTTGACTACATAATTGCATCTTGGCAGAAAGTTAAGATTAGATATACATGCAGGTATTTACTGATAATTCCTTTGTGATAATTTAGTTATAAGTTTGGTAGCTAGCCCAAAATGCTTAGACCAACCTAATCTAGTGATTATACTGTAAATACAGGACTTGCATCAACACTGGTGATATCCTACTCTTTATGCATGTATGGATCTGGTTCAGGCTGCATAAAGTAAAGTACATGATTTTTATCGCTGAAATTTAATCATAGTTTAGAAATTATTAAGGTTATCTGTTCATAGTTTAGAAAATATTAAGGTTAGCCCATACATGATGTAGGCTCTGTCACTGGGTGCTGGTAAACATGAATCTATCTACATCTTCATATGATAATCATGTCAGCTGATTTATACTGTACAATATTGTACTGTTATTTAGTAAATTTCAGTGATGTAGTTGGCAGCATTTTGTGTGATGACTTCATTCATACCATAATTCACATCACTGAGCCTGCTGTATTAATAGATCAGATTAACTTCATCTGTATCCAGCTTCTTTTTAAAGTTGGTGTATATTGATGAATAGTTGTTGAATTATACCTATTATAATAAAGAAATAAATGCCTTTACCAAAAAGATCACGGGGTTTTGGGACTCCTGGATTAATTTGAAATATCTTGCTGTATTGTTAACACCTGCAATAGCCTATCCTGGTTAATGTAACTGACGTAACTTTGCTTAGACTGCAATCCTAGTAGCATAGCATTAAGTTACAGGAGCCTATTTAAATTATGATCACCAGGATCATTTAGTACATGGATTTAGATTGAAGTACCATGGGGTTAAAGCAGTGTTTGTGATTTTTCATTAGCGCATTTACAGGTACTCTATTTCTGTAAAAAGGAATATGATGGCCTACATTATCAGAAGAGGTAAGGGTGGGGTTAGTCTGTTTATGGCAGCATTGCTGCTGAGAAGTCATATTTCAGAAAGAAAAATAGTCATACAGTGTTATTATGCAAATGCTTACATGTAGAATTGTGCACACTACTGAAGATTTTTATCTATTGTAGCACATATTTATTTTAGGACATGTAATAATTAAAACCATTTTGTTTTGAGTATGTAATGTCTTGTTAAAATTTTATCAACTGTAAAAGGAATTGGGGTAGTAATGAATTGCAGTAAATGGTGGAGTGCTACAGGGCAGTGTTTTGTTACTTTTGTTGTTTGCCTTTGTCATGGATTTTATTATAAAAAAATTTTGTGGAGGTGGAAGCAAAGGTTTAGATTTGATAAATAATAAAAACTTGGTAGAATGAGAACACGCAGATGATGTTTTAATTAACAAAAACCACAAGATTTATAAAACTTGCCAAATGGAATGCATCAATATAAATCTAAGGAAACAAAAAGTAATGAAGATGGAGTATGTGCAAAGGGATGAAGTAGTGCTGCAGTTGTTGGGAGAGAAGATCAGTGAGGCAAAGTTTTTTTAATATTTAGAAAAATAATACCCAGTACAAGTTCTTGTGATTTGGAACTTAGTTAAATAATGAAAAAGATAAATCAAGCAAATCACAGACTGGGTAAGATTTGGAAATCAAATAGACTGAAACTGCATTCAAAAATAGGGTTTTGCATTAGTCTTCCACAATCTGTATGGCTACACAGCTGTGAATCATGGTACAGTACTATGTTGATGAATGTGTATCTAAAAATACTGCAGTCTTAAGAATGGTAGGTGCTAGATGACAGGATAGAGAGAGAGAAATGAAACTGTAAGTGAAATTAAAGAAGTTCCATATGTAGATGAGATAATGATGAAGGGTAAACTAGAGATGGTTTGGACAGTCCTTCACATTACCTCAGGGAGAATAATTCAGTATGTGATAGTGCAAGCTGGGCTCCTGCAGTCCCTAGAAGAGTTTGAAGACCCAGACCCTCTTGGATGAGAACTATGAGATGGAAAGCTAGAGTGGAATTTCATTGGCCCATTATGTTGCACAGTGTTGGAGGCGATGAAGATAGTGGCTGAGAATCTAGTTCTTTAAATGGGTAAATGGCAAAAGAGTTAAAGCCATTTGTGTGTTGGGTCACTATCCTACCCATACTTTTTTTTTAACTTAATGAAATGGTATCCATAAACAGGTTGTAGTCCTGGTGAGAAGTCCTGACATCCATCTTCCCAACTCCTGGACTTCCCCATTATTAATACATTAGTAATACTACATAATGCTATTCTTACAATAGGGCACTATTTGATTTAACATTATGTAGTTAAGAAGTAATTTTTGAGGGATTGTGGCATATTTGGTATTGTATGACATTTGACTACCCTTCTAATTCCTTTGTGTTTCTTGGTTCAAATTTATATAGTGGACTTGAAACCAGTCTTATGACCGTTATTCAGGTATCATGAGAATTTATTGATCATTTTGATAGCCTACAATAAATTGATTTGATTTTGATGTGTTTTTGTCATGTTTGGGTAATGGCTGTTTTGTAATTTATATGTATAGTAGTACATTTTTTGATTGGCATGTATTTCTTGCAGTTTTTGTGTCTGGTGTTTTTGCATGTCATAGACTTTATACATGTTTTAAAATTAACTTTTGAAGTGTTGTCTTTTGGTGTTAGCTACCTTTCAATGAGATTGAAAGGTAGCTAACACACAAAAAAAATTCATTGTGTGTGTACTGGTATGGGTTTCTCATGAGCAGAAGAGCCAATACAAGATATAACTGTATAGCTATTGTCCAGGATGTTGGGAAAATTGGTATTAATATAAGTTTCCTTGTAGAAATGGAAGCAACCTTTCTTGGATAACCTGTTTTACACCAGAAAGCTTCCAATTTGTATGCTTGGCATTCATGATAGTAGCCTACACTTGCTACCTCAAGAATGGGCTAAATGCCTGAAGGTCAAGATTGAGATTGTAAGTTCCAAAAGATTTTTTTGTTTCTCCTCATTGTCAGTCAGTTTCTTGGAAGGGAATGTTTTTCTTGATTTGTGGTGTTAATGTTTATTCATATTGCTAGGTACCACCATAGACAGTTGTTATCCTTATCTTTTTTCTTGCAAGATGGAGTAACATGATACCTTTGGTAACTGGATAATGTTGAAATGGTTGGGTATCATAAATCTTTCCATTACAGTAGGTAGGTAGGTCACCATAAAGGGCCCAGAGATGACAGTATGTATCATAAATTTACAATGGCTGAGTTAAATGTCTGTCAAAAGAATTAGTCTCCCTATGTATATTTGTATTAAACATATTTCCCTTTTGTTGTAGAGCTGGCTGCTCTTACTCACCATACTTTCAGAAGTCAAAGTTTCATTTTTATTTATTTTGCCCTATTTGATTTTTATTTTTTAATGTACTTCAGTTCTTTATAAATTATTTGAAACTCCATTTCCATTTGCAGAGGAAGTGCAATCAAGTATGAGTGGGAGTTTAAGGAAGAGCTTAAATGGAATCTTCCCAGTTTTGAAACCACACGGCATAACGTCGGCTCAGTTGTTAAACGTAATCAAGGAGAAATTAGCAGAAGGTAAGTAAAGCAGTAGGAAGATGGAAAATCCATGATAGGGTTTTAATAGCAAATAGTAAAATCTTATTATAGTGAAACATTAGATAGAAATATTTTCCCTTATTATTATTAAGGGAGGTTTTAGCAGTTTGGATTTTATTAAAGAAAATATTTTACCCAAAGGTAAGCCCTGTGATTGGCAACAAGTACAGTAATAGATTTTGTGGGAAGGGCCTGTGCTCCCTGTCTCTTTTACATACAAAACTACAATTTTTTCCCAGAGCACAGGTATATAAAAAATGACCCAGGCCTACTTTGATTTAAAATATGTTAGGTGAAGATGTAGCTCTGTAGTAACTTAAGTTAGGGAATAGCTCAACCTTGGCAGAGGTTTGTGGTTTCAGAACACTATAATTTTTATTATTATTAATAATGTTGGACATTTCAATTACTTGATACCCCAAGTCCCCAGAAAGATTCTAATGCATTTTCAACAAGGTCCACAAAGATGAGATGCTTACCTAAATGCAAATTAGATTGGTAGCATCTGCAAAATTTAACAAGATAGTACATGGAGGTAGTCTTTGTGTGGTTTTATCTCTTTTGTAGATGTTTATTTCCTTTACTTTTTTAATGAGACAAGGCATCCATTTAAGTTTGATTAAGGTGGTGAAGGTATTGACAATCTGGAAAGAGGGAGCTTAGCTGAAGTGTGACCTTTAAATTTGTTATAAATTTTAGTTATCTACTTGTTACATTTGTAAGGCATGTGAGCTGATGAGTGATCAGGAGAGTCAAAATGTGGTTAATGGTTATGCAGTTTAACAGCAAGCTCTTTTTATAGGTACTAATGTGACACCTAAGTTCTAAGTGTTATGCTATGAGCACCTACTTTATAAATACCGAGATAAAAATAAAAGTCTTACTGTGGTGACTAGACAGGTTTATGCCTAACCAATTTCATGAGTATGTCACTTCATTTAGCTTCTTTTCATAGGGGAGACTTTGTCAGAACAATGTAAAGTCACTTTGTGCCATGAGCCATACATAGGCAAGAATTTTCAGCCATTTTCATCATATAACTCTACCATAAAGTCTTATTGGTGATTGAAATCTTAGTGTAATATTATGGCTTTTGATATGTAATTGGGAGCAGCTAAGGTGCCCTCGCAGTGCAAGCCTTCCTGGTTAACTCAGGTGTTACAACTCATAGCTCTTAATCTGGTAAGAGGGTGTAATATATATATATATATATATATATATATATATATATATATATATATATATATATATATATATCATATATCATAATATACTTTTCTTTTAGAATTATCTTCAGGTCATAAGTCTGCAATGAAAATGGGACATGGTGGAACATTGGACTCCACAGCCACAGGTATCATAGGTATGTATTTTAATTAGGAGATTATTCATTGCTTCACTTTGCATCACAGGGAGTATAGTCGCATTTGCACATTTATGCAATGATCATGAAAATTATACAGGATTGGTTAGCTCTTATTAGTAAACAGTAAAAAAAAAAAGTTACTTTTGAATCCCAAAACATTTGTAATTTGAGTCTTGATAAGTATTACCTTAGACATGAAATAACTGCCTGAGCCACCGACTTAAGTGTTGCTAGTTTTCTAAGAAATACTATACTACACTGTTTCCCTATGCTCAGTGGTGACTATCATCTCCCGATAAATTTAACATGGATATGAAATAACTTAGAGGCAACAACTTTTGCCCTGTGCTTGGGGTTGTCCTTGGATACATAAAAATGTATAAGATACCTTTATTAATTACATGACCCTCAGTTTTTTGCAATCTGTGAGGATTTTCTTGTCAGTGTGGATTGATAGAGATGGGACTGGTAATGCTGGTGGTTATATAAGATGAGGTCAATTTGTTAGGTTACATTTTTGTTGCACACAAAACTTACTCCATTAATGGAAGTAGAGGAACACTGAAGAAACTTTAAATGAGCAACATGGATTTTTCTTAAAATTAACATAAGACAGCTGGGTCACACAAAAGCTTGAAGAGTGGCAGTCAGTAGTAGTTCAGAAACTTTTAAAATGAAACAGTAATCCAGACTGAAGGAATAGGAAAGAGCAGAGAAAGAAGCTCCTAATCTAATACAGTAATTCTGCTTTTGATGACTTGCAAAAGGGATCCGGCGAGTTTGTCTAAAACAATTTGTCTAAAATACAATTTGTCTAAATCAATTTGTCTAAACCAATTCGTCTAAAACAATTTGTCTAAAGTACAATTTGTCTAATAACAAAATGTCTAAAATACAATTTGTCTAAATTAATAATTAAAAAATAATCAAATAAATCAAAATAAAAAAATGAAAAGGTGAATAAAAAAGTTATTTACAGAACTACAATGATTGTTTTGAAATAGAAACAAACTTTCCTGAATTTATACAAATCAGTCAATCAGTCCATCTTTTCTTATTGTTTAACTTCTAAACCGTGGCCGTTTACTAAAATTAGTCGTTTACTGTAATTTTAACTGCTGTTCTCTTAAAAACAAATATGGAAAACAAATCTTTCTTCATTTTACATAAACAAAGCACTTTCTTATTGTGGTAATATTCAAACTGGAAATAGCTATACCCCAAAAATGCCTCTTGAATTAAGTCGAATCAGAAAAAGGTCGTAAGAAATTAGTAGATAGTGGATTTACATTTTACAAAAATGTGAAAATGACGACCAGTATATTGGAAGTGTGATAAATATCCGATAATAAAATGCCGCGCTCAGTATAATTACGGCAAATGATCACATCGTAAAATCATCTACAAATCACAACCATGTATTAGATGCGGCCGAAAGTGCAGCAAAGGATATTATGACAAAAATACGTCATCAGGCTAAGACAACACGAGACGCCCAGATCAGTTTTATCTAATGTGCTCGAAGATTGCGATCAAGCTGTTGCTCCAAAACTTCCTAAGGTGCAAAGTATGAAGAGAACTATAAGATCTGTAAGACAGCAAACCCTCGCTGGACCAGCCTTACCATCAACATGCAGTGAAATCGTTTTTCCACCTGATCTAACCATTGCTTTTAAAGGTGATCAGTTTCTAATGTATGACTCAGGACCGGTTGAAAAACGTATAGTCATATTTGCAACCAAACGGAATTTACAGTGTTTATCACAAAGTAGTCACTGGTATGCTGACGGAACATTTAAAACAGTACCTTTGCTATTTCATCAGCTATATACATTTCATGGACTAAAACAGAAAGTTTCGTTGCCACTTCTTTTGCATTACTGCCAGACAAAACAGAAGAAACTTATATAGCTTTTTTACAGCAGTTAAAGAAGCTTGAACCTTTGTGCGCACCATTATCAATAACGATCGATTTTGAGAAAGCTATGATGAAACCGTGCCTGAAGGAATTTCCAAATACAGAACAAAATGGTTGTTTTTTCCACTTTAGCCAATGTATTTTCCGTGCAATACAAAATAATGGCCTAAGACGAAAATATGAAACAGAAACCAGTTTTGCTCTACAGATGAGGATGCTACCAGCATTGGCATTCGTACCCGTAGCTAGCGTAATAGACGCGTTTGAATTATTGTGTGATAACAACATCTTCCCCATAAAGCACAAGAGGTCATCGATTATTTCGAAGACACTTGGATTGGGAGGCCTAATAGACGGTGCGCTCGACGTCCACCTCTTTTTCCACATGATATGTGGAATATGTATTCTAGAGTGCTTACGAATCTTCCTAAAACGAACAATGCCGTCGGCATGGCATCGTGGATTCGAAACTGAAGTAGGTGCACATCACCCCAATATATGGAAGTTCATCAACTATTTAAAAAAAGAACAAAGTTTAAATGAAGTACGAATTGAGCAATATGTTGCAGGGATAGAGCCAGAACCCCAAGGAAGCGCTATCGAGATTCAGCAAAACGCCTAAATAGTCTTGTTCAAACTTTTGATCAACATAATATTATTGATTACCTCACGTGGTATTGCCCACAATCTTTCTTTTTAACTATAAAAGTAGTCTATTCAGAAGTTATCTTTTAATAAAACCTTTATTAATCTTTTATGTATTAAATCTTACATTTTAATGTTCTATATGAATGTATTTTATTAATTTTAGGCTAAGTTACCTGTCTTTTCTTTAATTTCTTCCTTTATGTAATTCTACATCTAATTCTGCATTTAATAAATATATTACTTTATTTTATTTTATTTATTTTAATTTCTTTCACCTCGTTCACACTTTGAACTACATTCCCCATTATTATTATTATTATTATTAAAAAAAAATAAAATTGTAAATCATATCTTTTGAAAAAAATAAACAAGAAAGAAGTTATTCTAAGTTCTTTCTAGAAATAATGATCTCAAAAAAAACTCCTAATTGCCACTTTAGGGTGTGGAGTTGATGATTTCCTGAAGTTGTTGTTTATATTGGCTATATTTGTTTTCCCCTATCGTTACCTATTTGAAAACGTTGGAAAAGCGTACAAGACTAAGAAAAGAAAAACCTAAATCTAACTTTCGATCTCTAACTCCCAATAAAGGAAGAAAATATAATTTATGAGCAAAAAATATAAAACCTTACCCGTAAAGAAATAGAAATTCAGAAAAGATATTTTTTTTTATTCACCTTTTTAAATTTTTGTTTTGATTTATTTGATTATTTTTTTTATTATTTAGACAAATTGTATTTTAGACATTTTGTTATTAGACAAATTGTACTTTAGACAAATTGTTTTAGATGAATTGGTCTAGACAAATTGATTTAGACAAATTGTATTTTAGACCAATTGTTTTAGACAAACTCGTCTAGACCCCTTGCAAAAATGTTAACTGACTCCCATTCTACTTAAACCCTTTAAGATTCCGAGAGGTCACAAAACATGCTGGTGGAAAACCACACTGACAGCTAATGAGCATAGGAATATATTCCTTTCAACAATTACTTCCTGTAAATTTATTTTGTTGTAATAATGGTTATGGTGTCATTTTGATGCTTAATGCATGTTTATTGTTTTGTTAAATTAAAAATGAAAAAATAAAAACTGAAAAGGGGGGAGTTCAAGATAGATGAAAATTTTCTTTGGCTTATATGATTAGAATCTTAGCAATTGCAAATATGTTGAGGTCAGTTGACATCTCTGGATCCCCAAGGGATTAAATATGATTGAGGAGCCCAGGCTTTTTGAGTGAGTATTGATGGTAGTAAATAGCTTCAGGAAGCTGTAAGTTTAATTTTATGAACAATGTTGATGACAGGTTCAGTTCAAAAGCAAGCTTTAAAGGTTAAACAAGCAATGCCTTATGAAATTGGCTTTAAGAGGTTTCCTCATTATTTTTTTTTTATGTTAGGTTGACCATTTAGTAATTGTTATGTTTTCATAGGGTTATCCAAAGGAAATTGTTCTTAAATGGAATGAAAATAGGACTGAGACAAAGTTAAAGAAAATTGCACAGCCAAATTGTTTGTGATAAATAAGGGCAGTTGAAAAGTAAAAGGTAGAAACCAATATAGTCAGGAGTCAAAGGGTTGCTGCAGTGAACTAACATCAGTGTCTGCAGTGTGTTGCACTAAAATTTTCATGCAACATTGATGTAAAATCTTTGGAACCTTCTATTTATGAACATGAAAAATTGTCAGCATCTTGAATCGTAGACAGAAATTCACATGTGGTCGATTTGCTTTCATAGTTGTCATTTCCTTATTTCTGTTCACTTTGCAGGACGACAGCATTCTTTCATGTTTATGAAAAGAAAGTTCTTCCACAAAGGTGCAGAACTATATTTGTGTTGCTCATTGGAGCATCCATTTCATTCCTGACATCATTGCACCTCTACTTTTCATCTGTCCTCTTTTATCCTTATCCACTGTGTATGGGAAAGGTTTTAAATACTGTGGGAGTAAACAGGCCCAGTACCTTTTGACATGATTTTGTAGTTCCACCATCACTCCTTTCACTTGTTTCAAAGCCTTATTTGTCCTTCACACCATTGCTGCTGTTTTATTCTCTGCTACTGAGGAGCCTGCTTTTGGTGGCAGGTACTTGTGCACAATGTGTTATCACCTACTGACATTTGTGTGATTTTACTTTGGAGAAGATACAACCTAAAACCTTGTCTTCAGATGGCACTAGGCTCTAGACTTCATCTCATTTTGGGCTAAATTTCATTATAGTATTTGGGATGAATCTTACTTGTTATTGAAGGTAGTTATATCTTCATGCAGGCAGGTGTGATTGACATTCAAAATCAAGATTGCTTGATTGACCTAGGAGACTGTCTAGTTCAGTTCTCCACCAAGTGTGTTTTGAATATTTTAGTTCTCATCAAAATTATTCTTGCCGTTATCCTGTGTGAGTTGTCTTTGCATTCACTAGCTTGGATGTTGAATTTTAACATATGCTCAGGATGTGTTCAATTGGCAATAGGAAAAAAAAATATAAGATTTCCCTGAAATTAATTCTACTTTAACAGGTTGTATTTTGTAGTGTTATATATGCACACTGTGTATGCTGATTGCAGGGGTCATGGTTGTGATATCAACAATAGGTGTGAAGACTGTAGGGAGTGGCCATTTGAATTTATAAATAGATTAAATATAGGAAGAGGAGAGAGGAGATAAGTTGAAGAAGCAGTTGGTTAGATCAGCCTTTATTTTTTGTAGTTACCATCATCCTTCTTGTGCTCTCCTCCTCCCCCACCTATACCTGGGCCTACAACCACAGCTCTGCCTTCTGTTCCCCCTTGAGTTCAGGAAAAGCATATTCTAAAATTAGAACAGGATGTTAGTCTTCTTTTAGGAGACATTAAGTGTTTGACTGAATTTATTTTGGGTAATCAGTCCATGAGCCCCCTTAGTGTACTCTCTTTCTCATGGTCCCATGCAAGAGGAAAGATGTCAGTGGCCTTGCATGTCAGTAGCCCGAGCTTAGGACTGCCCTGGGACAGTTGGGAAAGTATGCTACCAGAGAATGGTGTTGGTTCTCAGGGAGAGGTTATTCCATGCCTTTGGACATCTCCCTCTCATCGATTTTGATCAGATGAACATTTTGTATGCTTGCTTATGGATCATTATTGATGTTGCCTTCTTCAGACTGTAATGGTAGTGAGGTTAGCTTAGCCTTAACTCCTGTTTTAAAAGTACTATTAAGACGACTACTGTCATTTTTTCAAGTTCCCGTGATACACCATTCCCTCATTTATCTCATTTCATGCTATCTGGAGCTCGATCTTATTCCCTTTACCTTCTCTTATCTCTTATTTCCTGTTGAGCACCATACTCTTTTGAAGCTTGAATTTCAAGTCAATGGCCCCTGTGGGCTTGTTCATAATAATGGTTATGTCAGTAATTATATGGAGAATAATAGTAAAAGAAATATTAAAAATGATAACAATTAAAAATACAGACTGCAGACAATTAATTTTTAGCTAGGGACCATAGGTGATTACAGAAGTCAGGTCCAGAAGGCTAAATACGAAAATTGAAAATAGCAAAACTCTACAATGATATTAATCTCAGTAATAATAACAAGAAACATAGAAATATAATAATAATAATATAATAATAATAATAAGTAGGTAGCAGACCCTCTTTTATACAAGTGGTGTTGAAAGTGATAGCTGCATCAGTGGCATTCAGTTTGTGTAGAGTTTTCTCTATTTTTCTAATAATTGGTTTTTCCATGTTACTGTATTCTGCCAAGTAACACACCGATATTGGTCATACTTGGAGAGGAAAGCAGACTCCACTGAGCATGGTCATGCCAAAAGACAGGAGTAGACTGACTTTTGATGTGAGTCTTGTTATTTATATACAAGAAGGTCAGCTGGGGGTCAAATTCAGCTGTCTGCTGATTGGCTGGGGAGAAAACATTCACACTGCTTATTGGCTGGCAAGATTTTCTCGCAAGCCAAAATTTTATCACTGATGGTTTCTGCTGCAGCCTTGCTGAGCGGCAGGGCTGGTGTAATGTCATTTTCTGGTATTTCACGGCTAATATCCTGGTTGGGCGCCAGGCAGCTCGCAGAATCTCCAACATCACTGTGAGTTTCGCATTCGGGATTGTTGTATCTTGCGGTGTCTGGCGTCGGTCTCTGAGCTACAGAAGCAATAGGCTGCCTAATGCTGGTAGGCAGGAGGAATACTTCTTGGGTGGTATTTAATAAGGGCTGCTCCTGCTGTATTAAGAGCACCTCCAGTATCCTTAGTCGCCTGGGGTTGGGGACTTTTCCAATTACTTCTGTAGTCCCCACTATTTCATTCTTTGTAATGCTAGCATTGTGGGCTTCTATCATATGTTTTTTTTTACGGCACCTTCTTGGGCATGGCAGGAGATTCTCTCTGCCAGTTTCATGGTGGCCATACCGATATAGGCCCCGGGACATCCACGGACTAGGCATTTGAATCGTGAGTATACCACACTCGTCTGTTTAAGATGATCTCTTGTTAGTGAGGCTGGTTTGTTTTTCATGATTAGGTTTCTCATGCAGCTGTTTTGATAGTAAATGACGAGGTCAAGCCATGTTTCGATGTCGGTAGTGAAGACGTCTGCAATGATCTTGATGGCATGTTCATCTTCCAGGTATTTCAAGTGCATCCTCGCCTTACAGAAAAGTCGAAAACTTCTTTGCGGGTCGGGCTGTGGCTGCTTGCAGTTGCTGTACCACCAATCCATTGCAAGACGTATTTCTTTGTTGACTTGTTTATTAGAATACTCATGATTTATGAGTACTTGGGAATATTCACCGTGAAATACCAGAAAATGACATCACACACCAGCCCCGCCGCTCAGCAATGCTGCAGCAGAGAAACCATCAGCAATGAATTTTTGGCTTGCGAGAAAATCTTGCAAGGCAATAAGCAGCGCGAATGTTTTCTCCCCAGCCAATCAGCAGGCCGCTGAATTTGACCCCCACTGACCTTTTTCATATATAAAGAGCAAGACACATCGAAAGTCAGTCTACTCCTGTCTTTGGTCGTGACCATGCTCAGTGGCGCCTGAGCGAAACGTGGCCTTGATTAACACCGAAGAAGACTGTCTCCTGAAGGACAACTCAGAAGAAGATGTTTTCCTGAAGGAGAACTCTATGGAAGATGAACTCCCGATTTCAGTATCCTGTTGCTGTTACAGGCAGTCCCTGGTTATCGGTGGGCTCGGTTATTGGGGATCTGGTTTACAGCGCTTGTCTAGCGACGAAAATCGGTGATTTTTGGCGCTGAAAATTGCCGATTTCTACTTATCAGCACCGATAATCAGGTATTGGTGCCAATAAACACCTAACAGAGGTACTGATCTTCGGTTATCGGCACCGATAAGCGTAAAAAATTGCTGATTTTCTGTTATCGGCGATTTTCGCTTATCACACTGTCAGAACTGAACCCTCGCCGATAACCAGGGACTGCCTGTATACTGTACTGTGTTCATCGGAAATAAACTATCCAATTTTGCAACCTGCTTTCTTCTCCAAGTATGACCAATATCGGCGTGTTACTGGCAGAATGCATTAACCTAGAAAAATCAATTATTGGAAAAATAGAGAAAACTCTATACAAGCCGAATGCCGCTGATGCAGCTATCACTTTTAACACCAATAATAATAATAATAATAATAATAATAATGACTGATTCTGGAGATGACACTTTATAATTGCAAAAATAGAGAATGTCATATAAGGAACAGATGCCTCATTATCCCATCTTTCCCACAATTTAGATCTTCTTGCCTCACTGCTTTAGATGATCAGACTGGACATTGTTCACCTAACAGTGATTTTTAAATTATCCAGGCGGTTTTCTGTGAACATCTGCGTGGCGGAGTGATAGCGAGGAGTGTTTGTGAGGCATCTCAGATTATTATTGTGAATGACAGTGATATGTCTCATGGTCTCTCAGGTATAGTTCGTCCAAAGGGAACACCCATGTATACTGTAGCAGTACAAGTGGAAGAGCAGCAGTTTCGTGTCTTGGTGACAGAAGGCAAACCTCCTTGCAATCGTGTTGCCAGTTGCACGTAGTGTACGACGCCTCTGTTCTATGTCTGCCATATCTTTTAGGTCATCCGTGATAATGTGGGTCAAATACGGAAATTCATGCACAAATTCCAGATGACGATTTCCGAGGAAAATTTGTGGTTCTGCAATATGCTTAAGTGCTCTCAGGAGCAGCAACATACACTGGGTCTTGGTTTTGTTGTATAGGATATCAAATTCCTCAGCACATTGGTGGCAAGTGTCTATGAGTCGCTGGAGACCTTGCACTGATGGGGAAATGAGAACCATATCATCGGTGTAACAGAGGTTTATTGTTACGTTGTTGATAGTGCATCCGATTGGGAGTGAGTTCAGTGTGACATTCAGGGCATCTGTGTATGTGTTAAACAGGTACAGGAAACCCCCCGTATTCGCGTTCTCACGATTTGCGGACTCACGCATTCACAGGTTTCTCTGTGGAATATATCTACCCATTATTCGCGGAAAATTCACCCATTCGCGGTATTTTTTACTGAGAAATATTCACTAATTACGGTATTTTCATATTTTCATGAATAAATGTACTTTTTTTGATAAAACTAGTAAAATACGCGGATCTAGGCATTTTTACAGGGTTTTTCGTGTGTTTAAACTATCAAAATAGGCAGTTCTAAGTGTTTTTAGAGGGGCTTTAAGTATTCGCAGATTTTAGCTATTCATGGGGGCGTGTGGTACGCATCCCCCGCGAATATGGGGGGTTCACTGTATGGAGATAGAATGCCCCCTTGCTGGAGCCCGTTTAGGGAACTGAAGGTGTACGACAATACGTTTAACCCATTTGACACAGAATTGCTTTGTGGAGAACTAACAACATAAAATGACAATTAGATATAGAGGTATGCCTCATTTGTGCAGCTTCAGAAAGAGCTTCAGGTAGTTTACTCTGTCAATTGCTTTTCTCATATCTATAAAACATAGGAAAACAAGAGAGTCTGATGATACGTAATAGTTCAGCAGTTATTTCAGGATGTAGATGTAGGTGTCGGTTGAGTGGTTTGCTTTAAAGCCAAACTGGTTTTCAGTAGTGTATAGAAAGGGGAGAGTATCTTTGACATAATTGTAGTAATTGCAGTCGGTTGATAATTGCCAGGATCAGTTGCATCCTTTAGCTTGTTTTTTATTAATGGTATTGAATGAACTAAGAGGAGGGAGTCTGGAAGAAACTGGTGAATTAAACATGCATTGAATAGAGCAACTAGCAAAATGTGAATTATCAGATGGCAGAATTTGAAAGCTTCAGCAGGTGGACCATTGCAGCTGGGTGGTTTATTATTAGGTATGTTGTTTATGGCATCACTGATGTTACTTGGCATTATATGATCGGTGAAATGAAACTGAATGTTATTAGTAAGGAGGTTATCTACATCCCTTTGGGAGTCTTGATCATTTATGCAATTCAGGATAGTGCTGAAGTGATCGCCCCACATTCTCGCGAGAGTCTTGTTACTGACGGCATCTACTGTCTGCAAGGGTGGCAGTACGGTACGGTATGGTACGGAATTACGGTACGGTATGGTATTTTTCCACCTGCAAGAACGGTACGAAATTACGGTACTATATTACTTTTGAAGTACGGTATGGTACGAAATTACGTTATTTTTTCCGTACCTTTTCCGTACTCATTCCGTACTTATTTATTCCAGTGTCTGCCCACTTCCCGGATAAACCAGATGACAAATATTGACTTTTTGATAAGGCAACCTCATTTTTTCCCTGACAAATGTTTTGAGATGCAACCTTATATTTCCAGGAAATTCAAAGGAACTCGACAGATTTTAAGGAAATTCGAAGGAAATTGGCATTCAAATTTGATTATTGGGAAAGATCATATTTAATATAGCTAAAAAGATTAAACAGAAAAAGAGGTAAACAAAGCAATAATGCATGATGCAATACTTTCTGACAAGTAACAAAGAACACTGTCTGTATGTCGAGAATAGGACAAGTGAAACCATAGATGTGATTGATCAGCTTTTGAATGCAAGTGACAAAAACAATGAAGCCTGTGAGCTAGTAAGCACTGGCATGCATGACGACATTAGGCAAGCGGTACAGAACTTTGGCAGCTGTAAGCGAGTAAATAGGAATGTAGACATTTTCAAATGGCGGCAATGTCATCCACATCAAGACTTGAAGAAACTGGCCGAAGTGGCAGTGGCTCTTCCTGTCACTCAGGTTAGAGTAGAGCGTACTTTTTCAGGTTTACGGTATATCCTCGATGAACTTTGGCTAGGGCTCAAAGAGGATATAGTTGAATCTATTATGTTCCTGCGTTGACACTAATAGATAATCAAAGGACCAGTTTCATAATAAAGTACGAGGCCAGTGTTGACATCTCTTTAGTATTTCTTATTACTGTAGCCTATTATAGGTTAATTGCTTTGATTAATTATAATTCTATGATAAAAATGCAAATGTGTATATTATATGTAGGCTCAAAAGGGCTGCACATGCTAACAGGTGCAAAAATAATTGCAATTCTAGTTGACCCGCCTCCTTCCATTCTCATTTTGTAAGCCTAATAAAGTTTTGCAGCCTTCACCTCTGGCTTTGGAAAGTGCCAGAATGTAATAAAATGGTAAACCTACTCGAAAATAAAAATATAGTAAATCTCTCTCTCTCTCTCTCTCTCTCTCTCTCTCTCTCTCTCTCTCTCTCTCTCTCTCTCTCTCTCTCTCTCTCTCTCTCTCTCTCTGACACACACACACATGCTTAACATATATTTATAATAATCTCCACTAACAGCAAAAAAAGTTAAAAACACAAAATAGCAGCCTAAGTGAGTATTGAAACTGGAGTTAGTTAGTTATAAATGATTTGTTTAACCAGACCTCTGAACTCTTTTAGGGTTCTTCTCGGGCAGGGAAAATTGAAACTGGAGGAGGAATTGTTTGCACAGATAATATTATTGATTAATTTTCACAAAAAAATGTAATGGCAGAGGTACGAAATCAGGTACGAAATTACGGTACGAAATTTTCTTTTATCGTACCAGTACGGTACGGTTCTTTAGGTATGGTACGAAATTACGGTACGATATTTTTAAGCTGTCAGAATTACAATATTTTTTCCATACTGTACTGTACTGCCACCCTTGACTGTCTGTGATAGCTTTTCAGTTTTGGGATTTAGGGATTGAAAGTCTTTCCAAAGACGAGGGTAATTGCCAGATTCTAATTTTCTAGACACTGCATCAGCTCTTAGTTGCTTTTCATTCAGTCTGCATGTTTACTATCTACATAGTGGATGATATAGTTTGGGAAGATCTTTATGGAAAGAATCATAATTAAGAAAAGTTTTTATAATATATGAACAATAAGCTAATTGAATGACAGTGCCAGAGGTTAATAATGAGACATGAAGCAAGATGTATAACTAGTTACATAAAACTGCATGTATATAATGCATAGCTTTGTTCTTTTACTACATCATGATGGTGAAATAAAGATGCTGTAATGTACAATGGTTTGAATCTTTACGCTTATTATTTACAGTAACTTTAATGCACAGAAGTTTGAATCTACTGTTCTATTTTATTTTATTAGTTTATTGTTTGAATTGGAAAGAAAATTTCAGAATAAAAATTTGTCCTTTTCAGTTGTTGGCATTGGGAATGACTGTAAAAGACTGAAGGTATTTTTGAACAGTGAGAAAAGTTACTTTGTTCGAGGTCAGCTTGGAATAGCCACAGATACGTACAATGAAACAGGTCAAATTCTGATGGAAAGAAGATATGGTAAGGTGGAAAGAAGATATGGTAAGGTGTCATTAACTTGTGTATACAGTAGTGAAAATTTAAGTTTTTATATTTATGTTCAAGACTGAATTTTAATTTTTGTCTTTATTTTCATAGGTGAAGTTATTTCAACTTTATTTCAGATCATGTTACAGAAAACATGTTGCAGGAGAGACTAAAGGATTTTGAAGGGCGGATAAAGCAAACACCCCCAGTGTATTCTGCCTTGAAAAAAGATGGAAAAAGGTATTCTGATTTGGTCAGGTAAGTGGAATGAAGTGAGAACTTGATGGAGCTGTTGCCATCTTTTGTTAAATCTTGCATTTATCCTTCCTATGGGAAATATACTCTGGTTCAGTAATTTCCAAAATGTGACAACTCTAATCCTTCCAGTTACCACTGTATCTTTTCATTTTTTACTATTACCGAAGTTTATCAAACGTTTACTCACATCACCTTTGTAATGCCTTGGATCCAAATCTTTTCTTTCATATCACTAGCATGGCTTAAGTTAGGCAAGATTTACTGGAGACCTTTTGCTATCTCAGTGGTTTTGGCCATCTTACTTGTGAGAGTCCAGAGAGTCTATCATCATCATTCATAATATCTAGAAGATTTTTGATAGTTTGGGTTCGTTATCCAAATGTTCTGTTTATACCATACTCCTCCTTTGCCTTAGTTTTGATGACTTACATTACTGATTATGTAAGTTAAAACATTGTTCATTTGTTTGCTATTTGACCTACATTTATCTCTCTCTCTCTTTTCTCTTTTCCACCTAAGGTGCTCTTATTTTGTGGAGGCATGCTTTACAAATTAATGGCAATTTAGTTTGTTCTATTTGAATGTACAATTGTTCCTATGGAAATACAGTAAAAACCATTACCTTTTTGTGTAGGATATCCTTCAATGCAAGCTAGAAACTGATGTTGAACTAGGTAACAAGGTGGTTTTAACAGGTGAGTTGAGTAGAAGAATAGCCTTCTCTCAGCTGCCATCAGCCCCTGTCATTTGAGGACATCCTGCTGCACTCCTGACCGACAAGTTAAACTTGTTTACACAAAAAAAAGTCATATTTGGAAGTGCGAAAGACATCAGCGTGTATAGTGAACATTCATCCCCTCTGTTTTGGGGGATCTCCATCTTTTAACACTGTTATTGGTGAAATTTTCTACTGTTTGGAGGTTTTCATTATTATTATTATTATTGTTATTATTATAATAATAATAATAATAATAATAATAATAATAATAATAATAATAATAATAATAGCTGTTTCAATGGCATTCAGTTTATACAGAGTCTTCTCTATTCTACTTATTATCTTTTTTTCCTCATCCTGTAGCTGGTATATCAGATTTCCCAAGGACATATAAAGATTTCTATTTTCTTAGTTTTATTTCCTCTGACGTTTCAAACGCTCTCTGGCGTTTATCTTCAAAGAGTGAATGAACGGCATGCAGATTACAAGGGTATATATAGCAAGCGGGGGTATACAGTTGTCAAGTCAGTTACTCAGCAGTGTTTTGGGTGGTCCTAATAGGTTGGTGACGAAATCTGGCCTGGAGGCGTTGGGACCTTCTGGGCCTAATCGCTACTTGAATTTGGGAGTGGCTGTTATCCAGGATTATACATTGTTCAGGTAATCTGCCTTCTGTGCTCTCTCTCTCTCTCTCTCTCTCTCTCTCTCTCTCTCTCTCTCTCTCTCTCTCTCTCTCTCTCTCTCTCTCTCTCTCTCTCTCGCCAGTGTCTGTCGTCGGTTGGTTTCTTGAATTTCTCAGTATGATGGTACGGAGAAATTCAGTTTCCTTCACTGTGTTGATGTTCAGCTTTTTTTCTAAGATATGCAAAGAGAAGGAGAGGAAGAAAGAGAAAGGGACCCAGCATCGGACACAGAAGGCAGATTACCTGAACAATGTATAATCCCGGATAACAGCCACTCCCAAATTCAAGTAGTGATTAGGCCCAGAAGGTCCCAACTCCTCCAGGCCAGATTTCGTCACCAACCTATTAGGACCACCCAAAACACTGCTGAATAACAGTCTTGACTGCTGTATACCCCGACTTGCTATATACAGTATACCCTTGTAACCTGCATGCCATTCATTCACTCTTTGAAGATAAACGCCAGAGAGCGTTTGAAACGTCAGAGGAAATAAAACTAAGAAAACAGAAATTTTTGTATGTCACTGGGAAACCTGATATACCAGCTACAGGCTGAGGAAAAAAAGATAAGAAGAAGAATAGAGAAGACTCTGTATAAATTGAATGCCATGGAAACAGCTATAATTTTTAAAATGCAACTGCCCTCAGAGAAGGTCTCCTCCCGTATTATTATTATTATTATTATTATTATTATTATTATTATTATTATTATTATTATTATTATTATTATTATTATTATAATAATAATAATAATAATAATAATAATAATAATAATAATAATAATAATAATAATAATAATAATAATAATAATAATAATAATAATAATAATAATAATATGAAGATGAACCCTATTCATATGGAATAAGCCCACAGGGGCCATTGACTTGAAATTCAGGCTTCCAAAGAATGTGGTGTTCATTAGCAAAAATTAAGAGGAAGTAAAGGGAAATACAGAAAGAAGAGATGTCACTTATTGAAAAATAAAAAAATTAACAAATTAAGGGAGAATTCTATTAAGTTAGTAATGCATTGCATCTTTGCTTGAACTTTTGAAGTTCCTTTAAGAGCCTTAAAGAGTTAGCCTACCACTTCCTCCAAGCTGCTGAATACCTCCCTATTCCTTCCCAGAGTATACCCCTCATTTGGATGAGAGGTGGGGAATCAGTACACCAACCTTACCATTACCTATCACCTCAGAACGGAATAAGGAACTGGCTGGAGGCAAGGAGAGGAAGCACAAGCTCCTCCTCCTCCTCTTCCTTGTTTAGCCACTCTCAGGTGACCAATCAGAGTTGGTTGTCCTGGTACCGGCTTGCTGAGCATGCTCAGTATTCGTCCAGGTCCACTCCATCTTGGACATGAGGACTGCTTCCAGCTCTTCCATCTGTTTCACCAGAAATACACTCTAGAAGATGGCAGTGTTTGACAACCTGCCCATGCCCGTGCTAGGCTAGCACAGTGCTCACTGAGCATGCTCAACATCTCATCCCAGCCTGCTAAGTCTTTGACAAAAGTACTGCTCCCAGCTCTTCAAGCAGTTTTACCAGAAACACACCAGGTTGAGCCAGCACTGCCTGCTCACTCAGCTTAGCCCCAGTCTGCAGATCAGAACTGCTCACCCAGTGACTGCACACAGCATGCCCCCTCTTGGTATGAACCATTACTGGAACAACCCACTCATGTCCGACTATGCTGCTCAGCTGTTGGTTTGCTGCTGGCCCCTGGATTGTACATGGTAGGCAGTGCCCTTGCCTGCTTGCCTGTTGGTTTGCTATCATCCCTGGGCTTGTGTGTGGTAGGATGTGCCCTTGCTTGCTCACCTGTACCATCCTCTAGTTCGGCCATTATCAGTTGTAGAGGTTTATATTGTGTGGTCGAGTGTGGCACAGAAATTTGTTCCAAGTACAGGTATTCCTAGGTTCCTGTGTTTTGCCCAATACCTTTGATGCTGATTGGACAGTAAGGTCCCAGAAATGGATACAGGAGCAGATGTATCATTAATTTTTGGTAGAGCTAATGTTATCCTGTACCCGGTGTGTGTTCTTAAGACTATGTGTATACCTGGGAGTGTGCACAGTATCCTGCTTACCCAGTGCGTGGCCTGTCCCCGTACTGTGTAGGAACACCGTAGTTTTTCTTGTCTTTACAGGTAAGAGGAATGCTCAGACCACTCTCCAAGTATATGGTGATTGTGGTGACTTTTCACCCATGCTTCCCCAGACATGCACAGTTGAGTTAGCACTACCTTCTCATATGGATGGGATTAGGGTGTGTCAGCCCTTCTTTTACAGTATTTACAAGTTTTGGAATGATCTGTTTGTATTACATGATCATGTTGCACCCAGACCCAGAGTTGCTTGTATACAATAATGCTGAACCTTCTCTGCTCAAGCAGCCATACTTAGCCTACACCTCTTAAAGCTCACAGATTTGGGTCAAATAAACTTATTATTCAGTGTGTGCTGAACCTTGTGCATAGAAACAGGATGTTCATGGTACAGTCTCTTTAGTATGACACTCACAAGAAATCATGGTTAAATATCTTTAGATTTGTATATGGTCAGTGAATACTAAACTGCACACACAAATATGTTCGCATCCTTAAGTTTGATTTCAACTGATCATTTATAAGTCTATGGATCTTCAACCATAATTTTGAGAGGTTGTGAGTTAACCTACAAATTATTATTGTGCCAAAGTCTGTGTGGTATTGGACAGGATTTTGAGCTGTAAAATAATTGGCACCATTTAGTCCAAACATTCATGTCTGCATTCCAAGAGAAAGCTTAGCTTTTCTATGGGAAAGAATCCAATTTTTGCTTAAGGGAATCTGTTTAATCCTGGAGGTTTTTGCCCTCCTTTCAGAACCACTTCTGCAGTGTTGGTACAAAGATTGTTTGGCCTTTTGTAAGCCCAGTGATGTTAAGGAAGCAATCACTGCTCCTGTGTTGAACCACATTGTCGACTGGGCTTTCTATAGAGCTCACTCAAGGAGGTGAGGTAGTTGTTCTGACTGGTGTGGTTGCAGCTTGCTTGTGGTAGGTACTTTGGATCAGGTAACAGTTTGATCTCTGGATTTAGAGGGTTCATTGCCATCCAGCAATCTAGCAAACCACTTCCTCCCTTCTACTGTGGGGGATGCCCTAGTAACACCAAACACAGCATTTTTGACAACAGCAATAGCAAACCTAGCCCATATCAGTTCTCATGCTAGGGAGAAGCAAGACCCAAACCAGGGGCAGGGAGGAACCTCAAGCATTTTCCGTACACTTCCTCTTATCATTGTCAAGTGCTTTCCCATCCTTGAGAAAAAGTCCAAGAAGACCTCCCAGAAGCAGTTTAGCCAGACTGAGTGAGTGGCCTTCCCAGGCTGTGGGAGACGATGGTATTAGGCCACCCATTCTGACCTGGACACCATAAGTGGGGCTGGCACAGATATTACCAAGTACTTGGTACCCCATCCCAGCCTGCTGTCATAGACAAAAGATTGCTTCTATCCCTTCAACTCATTTTATTGCCTGAAACATACCTGGCTGAGCCAGTGCCACCCTTTTGTTCAATTTTTTCACAGTCCCTGGGCCTTGCACACAAAGGTCTGCACATGATACTCACTGATACCAGGATGATCTGCTTGCATGTGATCATGCTGTTCCCTGTCCAGTCTCTGACTTGCCACAAGCTCCAGGGTTCATTCTTATGACAGTACTTGTACCCATTCATTAGTTGAGGTGTCACCACATTAGCCATACAAATAGGTTGACCAGTACTGTTTGTACTGATTGCGTGCCATGTTCCTTTGAGCAAACACCAGAGCAACTGGTGTAGAACCCAGAAAGTATTGCCATCTTGCCTACAGTGGGACTGTCTAGTCGTTCAAAGGTTCAAGCTGGCAAACAGTTCCTGGGTGTTTCTAGGACCTTTTGATTGGTATATGTCTACCCTACCTTGTCGACTTGTTTGTTCTAATATCCTCAGAGGCTTAATTACTTCAGAATAGAGATCGTCCACTTGACTTTATCAAAACCATGGGAAAGTCAGGTACTCTTTATGTCAAGTAACAAAACCAAGCTGGTTGGTTTTGGTGGTGTGGTGGATTCAGGGTCAAGAACCAGTTCCCCAACTACTACATCTGGTTTTCCTGCTGAAAGTTCTTTTTCTCTGGAACTGATGGCTTTGATTGTATTTAAATACAGGGGTTTGCTATGTACTGTATATCATTTACCTGGGAAACGGTATGAGAAAAATTTTTATTTTTTTATTTTTAACTACTGCAGTACCAGAAACAAGTTTCACACACACACACAAAGTGGCAGCACTTAACCCTTCTTACACTCATTCTATTTTTTATTACTGTATTTGCAAACACTTTATTTTAAAATTTGCAGAAATGTCCTCAGTCCTGGCTGATATTCAGTGTCTAAGCACAGTGCCATGGCATGTTCACGGAATATAAATTTATGCAGTGACAAGCTTGCCCCGTAGGTGGATAGCACCATCAGTGCACCTCATGCGGTGCACTGTAGGCATTACTTAAGGTTCTTTGTGGCATCCCTTCAGTCCCTAGCTGCAACCTTTTTCATTCATTTAACTGTACCTCTGTTTATATTCGCTTTCTTTCATTGTACTTTCCACCCTCTCCTAACAGTTGTTTTATAGTGCAACTGCAAGGTTTTCCTCCTGTTACACCTTTCAAACTTTTTTACTGTCACTTCCCATTTCAGTGCTGAATGACTTCATAGGTCCCAATGCTTGGCATTTGGCCTAAATTTTATGTTCTATTCTCTTTACAAGCATGCAACGTATTGTAGCAATTATCAGTTAATAACAACTTTACTTATCAACATCAAAATATGATATACCATGACCTTGAAAGCCAACTTACAAGCATTAGTGAAATTTTCCAGCATACTGTATTAATACAAAATTTGTTATTTGTGTCACAATTTTTAAGATCTGTTTAACATTTGTTGATATCAAAGCAAGTGTTAATAAACATGCTTACAATAATGGAAAGACACTTCACATACAAAGCAGAGAACACAATTGCACTGTCAGTTAGTCCTCAAGGACAGTCTGAATTATAAAAAAAAAAGAGAGTATAAGAGAGAATTATGATCATATAAAATAAATTTGAAAGAAAATTACAATTTTTTTCTCACAGAATCAAACCATTACTTGCTTTAGTGGGCCTCCTCAGCTACTTTTTTATTTGAGAAAGCTTGTCCTGCATGAGTGACCCTCTTGTTTCCACTTCAGTGACAACTGAGTAGCACCTGTCATCTCCAAGCAATCCTCCCTCCTAGCTTGTTCACCGAGAAGGGAGATCAGAGGTGTTCTCACATGGATGCTGGACAACAGAACCTTCAAGTGGGAGTTCCCCTGAACTCTCCCCCTTCTGAAATGGATCTGCTCACAGCCACACTGGAGGAAGTTCGAGGTGCACACTTTAGGGGATTGTTCATTTTAGATGTGTGGGACAAAGACAATCATAATCAGCTTTTTGAGAAGGCAAACGACGCTTGAGTGATGTCAATAATTACGTTACTATTATGTAATGTTCTTGTGATAATTATGCAGATTTCATAAACCTTAATTTTGTTTATATGTATTTTGCATATTATAACGAGAAGAAAATATAGGCAGAATGTGAATAAAATAGCTTACATAAAAGTAGTGACAGATACTTCCTTCTCATAGTAAATCAATACAGAATTTTACCTGTAAAGGCAACGTCAGTGTAACCAGATGTGGCAGTTAGGAAAATGAATATTATGTTCCAACTTTTCTTCTAGGGCTGGCAACAAAGCACTGAGGTACTAAAGCAGGATAGCCGATCTCCTGGCTCCCTTAAACACCTTGCAATGTGGAGAAGTCTGATTGCAATGACAAAAAAACCAGCCATGGATTTAATGCTTCTTTCAATTCATGGGTTACTGATATTACATTTCCTGTGCATATCTCAAACTTCATTCCTTTTATTTTCAAGTTCAGTGTTTCAGTTGACAGTTGACAACCTGTTAAATGATTTTGAAATACAGTAATAGTTTTTTATTCTGGGAGGTCTCATTATAACTCTTAGTGCAGATTATCATTGTCCAGTAATAAAGAACGCAAACCTATGGTATAAAAGTTGCTAGGTAAATTCACCACACATTGTCCTGTTCTGTGGACCATATCCCTGCTCAGTCCTGGAAGATGCCTCCCAGCCCCCTTTGGATTTTCTGGACTCGTGTACCTTTTCCTGCTACTCTGTCTCTCTCTGTCATACTGGGTGGTCAACTGCATGTTGATCTCTCCAGGGCTCAGATACCCTGGTAGCACCTTGTGATCCCTTGCTAAGTGGGTTTTCCCATTCTGGTGGCTGTTGGCAATCTCCCAAAGAGATTCCCTGTCACCTAATCTCCCATCCTGGAGAAGTGGACCATCTTCTGTGTTGATGCAGAGGACTCACTCTCTATTCAGAGGTTCCATTCAGTAGATCATGGACTTCCTCATTTAAATTCGTCAGATCGAGCTCCTCTCTGTCAACATGGTGAAAGGCTTGGAACCAGTCACTTAGACTGAAGGGCATAGTTCTCTTGGTTGTGGCTGAGCTATCCAAGCCAGTTAGGAGCTTTGATCAGTCTTTCCTTTCCGAGGCTTTGGCCTCCTGGAAGGGACATGGCTCTCATCATCTGTAGCTTAACTTGGGCTGTGTATGACTGCTTCAGACAGGCCTTGGACCAAGACCTCACACAGGAATGCTTTTCCTCAAAGGAGCATTTTGAGGAATATCTCGGCCTTCTCATATGGTACTCCTAAAGTTAGAATTGCCCTCTTGCTTATTTATTCCTGGGTTTGTGGTGAAAAGTCATGGACCTTTTGATGGTTCAGACAAGAGGCTTCTAGGACAAATTTCAACTGTTAATGTTACTGAAGTAGGACCCTACTTTTTATGTCAGGAGTGTCGTCACCTCTTGAAAGCACTGGCAAACACAAGAAGTAGGTGTTTGGAACACCCCTTTTTTCTGGCTTTCCAATGTTTCAGACGAGCCTATGATGTTTCCAATAAATAGTTAGTTGTACAGTACAGGCAAAAGTCAGGAAATCTGGAACATGGAACCATCCCTAGGGACTTCACCCACAGGCTTTCAGACTCCTTTTTTTTGTGGAAGCTGTGGTGGCTGCTCATCAGTTTAAGCATCCAGCTCATTTGGGACAGAGTACCTTGCCTATGATACTTAGAGAGCAGAAGGCAGAGGCCAATGGTAGAGTGACTGTTTCTTTCCATCCTTTGTTTTTCCTCCCTTTGCAGAGCAGCAGCTTAGTCTTTTTGCATGCTGGATGGGGCCTAGATGTAGATGGCTACTTGATAGAGCAACCAGTCATAGTACTTTGGCAGTTAAGATGTAACTCCCTCTACTCTTCCTTTAAACAGGGTGGGGCCTGCAGTAAAACTCTATTCCTAACATTGGATATAGCTGCCTTCTACCCAATGCAACCCTTATAGCGGTAGCAAATGGTTCTCTGATGTTACTCCTGTAGTACTGGACAACTTTGTTCCAGCTCATTGCTCTACCAGTCAGTCATCCTTATGCCAGATCAAGTAGTAGATTACATGGGGCATTGCTTCCCTTTCTAAGTCTCTCGACAAGGATCACAACATTTTCAGATGGGTTTACAACTTCCAGCCATTTGATGGTGATGGCCTCCCACCCAAGGAGTGAATTTCTTGCATTAGGTGATGGCTTGTTTTTCCACTGGAACAAATGTTAAATTTATAAATAATTTTTTATTTTTATAGGTATGCAAACCAGTTCCCACTTCAGCCAACCTGCTTTATCCCTAAGGCCAAAGGAAGAAATGCTGAGACAGCAGTTGCTACCCCCTGTAACCACCAGGTAGCTCACCTTGTTATGAAGTTCAGTGACTGTTTCCAGCTTGTGGTGAAGGCTATGCCTATGTAAAAGGCTCTAGTTTGTATATTTAAAAAAAACTTTACTTTAAACATGTCATTTTGGAGGGTCTTATTAAGGTATAAAATGAACAGAAGTGGAAGGAAATGGCCATTGCAGTAATATTTTACTTTGAACATATGAAAGGCAGAAAATGTTTGAGAGAAGTTAGCATTGTAGATTTGAAATGGCATTTACAGGGATTCATCATAATTAAGACAATTCCTAATAATTTTGCCAATATTATTTACAGACATAATTCTAATGCCACATCTGGTACCATCTGAAGTTAAAGGTACTGTATAGATATATCATATACAATATCATATATATAGTATTACAGTGAACCCCCCGTATTTGCGGGGGATGCGTCCCACACCCCCCCGTAAATAGCTAAAATCCACGAATACTTAAAACCCCTCTAAAAACACTTAGAACTGCCCATTTTGATAGTTTAAACACAGAAAAACTCTGTAAAAATGCATATACCTGAGTATTTTAACGGTTTTATCACAAAAAGTGCATTTATTCATGAAAATTATGTGAAAATACAGTAATTAGTGAATATTTCTCAGTGAAAAATACCGCGAATGGGCGAATTTTCCGCGAATAATGGCTAGATAGTTCCACAGAAACCCGCGAATGCGTTAGTCCGCGAATCATGAGAACGCAAATACGGGTGGTTTACTGTACTTACTTTGCTGAAATTTAGAGATCAGTGATTCTTTGACACCTCCAAGTATCATTTTTCTCTTCATTGTGCTTCATTTCATTTTTTATTCAGGTAGAACTGCATTTTGAATAGTATTAATATGACAAATTTATTTTCAGAGAAGGAGTTGAACTTGAATTAAAGCCAAGAATTGTTCACTGTTATGAGTTGAAATTGACTGAATTTAATCCACCATATTTTGCCTTGACTGTTTCTTCTGGCCCAGGCTTTTATATCCGTAGTTTAATACATGATCTTGGCCAAGGTTTGTATGTTGTATAAGTACTTCAAATATTCTATCACAATATGTTATCCATGTTTGTAATATAATACAGTAACTGGGTAAACTATAGTCTGCCCCTGAAATGTCTTCATTTAACACTGTCATGGCAAAACTGCTGGTGATATTGGTTGCTGATTACTTAATTCAATTTTATTCAAATGCTCTCAAATTAACTTTGAATTCCTGCTAAAGCTCTTATTGTATTTACAAGTAAGACATGTGATTATACAAAAAAAATTTAAAAATAGCTTTAATATTAAATATGTCCTGTTGAGTTACTACAGATATATGAAGGCTCTAATCTTGTAAAAACTAAATACCATTAAGAAATACTGGTAAACATAGAACAACCAGAGAAGGAGGCAGTCCACGGGAAATTATCTAACATGACATGCGTATTGAGAGCTTCAGTTGAAAATTAACTGCTATAGCTTTAACCCCAATATGGCATTCTGCACTCATCTGATGTAGAATTTCTTGATTTTGATAGGCAATATATATTACGCAAACACCCATAAAATATATAAGCATTCTATAACTGACAACCTATATGATAGGAAACAGAACTAACTGGGTCATTTCATAGGTTTGTTAGGATTTCTTAGAAGCATATCCCGTTCCTGCTACCAGTGTCTAATATATGAGTACAAGTTTCAGTTATGTCTTTTCTTCGTAAATGTTTCTCTAATTGATTAAAATCATTATGTCACCAGTGGAATTGTAAAAAATTATACAACTGACTCAGTCAGAACTCTCAAAATTCCATTCTGGTCCAAAAGTTGCATACTTGTCATTGTCTTTCTTTCATGCTGATCTCAACAATAACCTTTATATTGCTTTTTTCATGAAAGTAAGTGGAAATCAAATCATAAGAATAAAGAAGGTTAGACCTATGGTGCACAGGGAGGGGAGTTTCATGCTATAGTAGTTATTAACAAAGCTGAGCTGTATTTTATGGAAACAGTGTATATATCTGTGTATAGTAAGTTGCAAGAAGATGTATTCAAAATGAACAAGGAAGTATTATTAATGTACTTTTCCTTTGTGAGCCGAACAAGGCTGAGCATTCAAAACATGGTCCCATGATTTTAGTTTTCCTAGTGATTCTAAAAGAGGCTCCTCATTGGTAATGGTTTTGGAAATAAGTTTCTCCCATTCGTCACATTCAGCAGTTGATTGACTACAAACCCAGAAACCATATAACCATCATTGGGCTCTGACTTTGAGTAATGGTGTGTTATTTGTTGACACTGATAGACTTTATGAGTGGGCAAGGTAAAATCAGCTTAGGTCTGTTTACAAGAACACATTTCCCCATCTTTATTACTATATACAGGAAAGTTTATCATAATTGAAAATGTATTCATTAATCCAAATAAAGAAAATTAAAAATTCTATGAATTGGGGGTGCATGTAGAGATGTATGTTTTTCTACAGTGTGCCAATTTTACCTCAAACTGGGTAATAATAATGAAGACTAATTAATGATAGGGAAAATCGTAGCCAGATTGAAGATCTTACTCTTTTTTTCAATGAACACTAACCCACAAAAGGGTAGGGTATATTATTTAATGTTACATTTTTTATGTGAAAAGTCAGTAATTTTTAAAAAATTGAGGACTAAATTACAATGGTTTAAGACAGTTGGATCACTGTTCTCTCTCTCTCCCTCTCCCTTTGTATTCATTCAACTTAAAGGACAATTTAGGGTCTGCCCTTCCCTGTTAGTAACAAAAATTGGCATGCAGCTTGCACAATATCATAGCCTGGAGCAACTTGCTTAGCGTATAGTATATAAAAATTTTATATAAAGTAATTTATAGTGTATACTCTACAGTATTTTGTAATTTCCATTCAGTCAAAAACAGTAATTTATGTATCATTGCTCCTAAAAATATTTTATATATAATACAGTACTGTACAGTTTAGCCTAACAAAGACATAGCTGATCGCAGTAGTTCCACTTACCATTGGGTATACTTACAAGACATGAAATTTACAAAAGTCATGCAATATAAAGAAAATTCATAAACATGTGTGTGTCTGTTTTAACACAGGGCATGAAACACTTCGCATGTATTGTGTTCTCTCTCTCTCTCTCTCTCTCTCTCTCTCTCTCTCTCTCTCTCTCTCTCTCTCTCTCTCTCTCTCTCTCCAGTATTTTCATTGACATATATTTAGTGCAGCACATACAATATTGTACCTAATGCAGTAATGTAGTGTGACATGCATAAATTTTTTATTTACACCATGTCCCTTTTTTCTTTTAGTGTTTTCAATCGAATTACGGCTTTAATCATGTCATCCCGTGAGGATATCACACCATCTAAGTTGAGTATTATTTCTGATTGGTTTATGAACGCGAGAGGCACAGTTTTTATGAACTGTATGCAATATATGTTTACCAGGTGCGTAGGCTATGCTTGCCTTTGTTGCGTTTTCGACCTTCAGTCTCCGCATTAGCAGAACGAATTTCTGCTAGATACCATCCAATTACTCCTTTTCGGTTTTTGGAGCATATTTTGGAGAATTTACCACGTCGCTGGTGAAGAGGCAATGGAACCTTTGTATCATGGCTTGAGCCAGGCTCAATTATTTCTGATCATAGAATTTGAGTCTTTTTATTAGTTTCCTTTCCTCCACCAGCGAGTTGGTGCCTTCTCGATGGTGTTATTATTTTTATCATGATTATAGCTTATGTGTATTATGTGAGTGATTCAGTGTCAGAGGTAGGCCACCTTGGTACCTAAAGTTACCTACAAATGATTTTCGGGTTCCTTCTCTGCCGCCGAATCATTTATGTTTATATATATCTTTAGGCTAACCCACATCATGGGTGGTTAACATTATATTATATTTGTTCTGGTAACAAGGATGGTACTAATAGGTAGTTACTAGCCTGGCCTACCTGACCAGACTGTGATACGGTTTTGGAGGGTTAGGCTAGGCATGACATGCGCCTTTACACAATGCTCAGGCTACCTAGCTCACCTGACCAGGCCGTTTCATGGTTTTGGAGGGTGAAGTTAGGCTAGTGAGAGAGTTCCTCATTCACACTTAGCCCACCTGACCAGGCCGTCAGGTTTTGGAGGGTGAGGTTAGGCTAGTGAGAGAGTTCCTCATTCACACTTAGCCCACCTGACCAGGCCATTAGGTTTTGGAGGGTGAGGTTAGGCTAGTGAGAGAGTTCCTCATTCACACTTAGCCCACCTGACCAGGCCGTTAGGTTTTGGAGGGTGAGGTTGGGATAGTTAGAGGGCTCCTCAATTTATACTTAGCCACCTGACCAGGCCGATTCAGTTTTGGAGGGTGAGGCTAGGTTAGTACGTAGGTTCTTCTCTCCCCACACCTGTAGCGCTCGATCCTAGCCTTCCTGACCAGGCCAAAGCTTTGGTTTTGGAGGGTAGGCTAGGAACAAGAGGTTTAACCTCCTGCTTTGTCGTGTATATAGCCTAGTCCTTTTTTACCTGAACGAGTAGAATCTGGCGACGTTGCCTGGGCGACATCCTCGTAAGAGGAAAGCCGATCGCTTGCGCTCGGCACCTCCGCATAGGAGGTTGCATTCGGCTTCTCGGAGGGTGCATCCACCTGACCGGTGGCCGTTCCGCCTGGTTTCCGCCACTCATCTCCCTTTCCCTTTCCGGGCCAGACTAGTTCGGGCGATGTCTCGTTAGCTCGCTACTAATTACTTATAGTAGTTAGTAGCTGGAGCGTCAAACACTGTTCCGTGAAAGCAAAAAGGAGTTACGATACGATAGAATTAGTTGTTTTAAAGGTACTTTATGTACAACGCCTGCTTGAGGTGTCGGAGTCTCCGCCGGACAAGTCGGGTTTCTCATGTGTTATTGTCCAATTAACCACTCCGGTGGGTATGGTTTCTGGCATATTTTACGGTTTCCATTATTTGGTTACTGCCTTGGGTGATTTGAGAGATGAGCTATATGCGAACACACTCTTTCGCTCATATTACGCCGGTTCCATAATTGTGTGACACAACGAGATTTCAGTGACAAGTCACGACGGAGTAACATGGAGTACTTGCTTAGAATACAAATATCAGTTAGTTAACCATCCTGTAGCATAAATCTATGGTATAATAGACTTTTGCTGCCAGACTCAGTTCCGGCGGGTCCTGCCTTGATGATACTCATGTACCATCATTCCACTTACAGATGGTACGTTGTCAGGAGCCAGGTTGCACGGCCGTCCTCCAACAACCCTGCGGACACGAGGTGTGCCGCTCGCACTCCAGCTGCGCGGTGCAAGTTGGAGTCCTGGTTGTTTGGCACCTGGACGGCTGTGAACCATTCCGTAGCATAAATCTATGTTATAATAGACTTTTGCTGCCGGACTCGGTTCCGGCGGGTCCTGCCTTGATGATACTCATGTACCATCATTCCACTTACAGATGGCACATTGTCAGGAGCCAGGTTGCACGGCCGTCCTCCAACAACCCTGCGGACACGAGAAGTGCCGCTCACACTCCAGCTGTGCGGTGCAAGTTGGAGACCTAGTTGTTTGGCACCCGGACGGCTGTGAGATTTGTTACGCCCTTTATGAGCTGGTAACAGATGTGTCGGTAAGTGACAAGAGACGGCTAATCTTTAGTCCCTTTTTGATTTTAACGGCTCAATATGGATATATGCGAAAAAATTGGAGAATATTTTAGCAAGTCTTACCTTCTCTTCCAGTCTAACCAAGCAATCCGAGCCTCTTCGCTGTAGACCCTGAAGACCTGGGTCATGGATTTGGAAGAAATGTTAGTCTGGCCGCCCCTATGTACTGTCGGAGGAGATTTTCAATCTCCTTTATCCAAATGCTCGGATCTCCGCCGCAGTACCGAAGGACGGGCCCCCACTCATTACGAGGATCAGGGAAGAGACGCAGACCCCCCAAGACGAAGATCTGTGCGAAGAGGTGGCGGAAGATGTAGCAGCCATCAACATTCACATTGAACCGATGAGCGTGGTTGACCACCAGATAGAAGGTAGGGTAGTAAGTGAGGCAGGTGAAGGTAGTAGGAGTAGGTCTATTTTATCCAGTTTACCTTCTTCGTCCTCTTCTTTTCAAGGATTCTCCAAGTCAGCTAACCTTAGGGACAGATCCCGGTCTGTTATCCCCAAGGTGAAATCTCTGAAAAGGAAGGACTTACCTAAGCCTTCCAGACCTCAAAGGTCTAATCTGCCAGCTCCCTCTAGGTCGTCACTGGCTCCCAAACCAGTGACGTCCTCAAGTAAGGCTACTCCCCCGTCTAAGGGGTAGAGGACCAGAGTTTCGATGGCTAAGCCTCCACAACCTAGCTTCGACTCTGAGGCTTTCGTCAACCTGCTGATGCAGAGGTTCGATTCAAAGGTTGAAGCTGGGCTACAAGATCTCTCGTCTCAGCTTGTCACAAGCTTAGAGACCTCAGGACAGTCAGTGTTGTCATTGGCACAGAGGATGGAGACCCAGGAAAGTTTGCTTGCTGGATTCATCCAATCCAAGGCAGTACAATAGTCATATGTTGTCCTGGATGCTTCCAGTCTGCCTCCCTTTGATAAGAGGAACCCGCGGCGGCTGGCCCTGCATGCTCCGGTGCATAATGACACACTGACCATAGAGGGATTGGGCACTCGTCGTCTGGAAGAACTAGAGTTCTTTTCAGCCAACCTAGTGCTTCCCTATCCAGACTATGCCAGGTTAACTGAGGAGGCCTGGATTAGATCCGATAAGGTCCTTAAGGAAACGGTCATCTTTCATAGGGACCAAGCTCAATCCACCCTGATGCACGCTCTCACTGACTGGGAGTGCGAGAACACCAAACTTACTCCCTTTAGAGGAAGTTTTACTATGTTCTCTGTAAGTGGCTCTATTCTGACCCCCTGCACTATTAAGATTGCAGAGCTGACCCTTCAGGCTGGGATGGATGGCAAGCCCATACCTCAACTCCGGGAGACAGATCCCTTCCCTCCTCTTCCCGGAGATTGAATGTTGGTTGGGAACTCCGGCGACGTTCACGGTGGGAAACTCGATCCCGAGTGTGCCTCCACCCTGTTCAACGAGCAACTTCCCAAGATCCCGGAGGCTCTGCTGAAGACGGAGTATGAGGCAAGATGCAGGCTGAGTCGCTCCATTCATTCCGTCACCATCTCAGAGGTGACTGCACTAGTATATACTGATGAACCACTGTTTCAGGTTCTTACAAAGTCATTACTAGCATCCTTCCAACTGGATCTTTATGACTTTGTGGTTTGCAGGCAGAACTGCCGGAAGCACATCTTCACCGACGCCACCATCAGGCATGAGCCCAATAAACTCATGAAGAGTTCTATCTGGGGACCTAACCTCTTTCCAGAGGGTGAGGTCAATAACGTCTTGGCAGAGGTAACCAGAGCGAACCAGAGCCTTTGCTCTCGCTGGGGTCTTCCTTTCAAAAGGAAGTCCTCTGAGACCTCCGGACCTCAACCTAAGGGAAGGAAGAGGTTCAGGAGATTCCAGGACTATCAGAAACCTCAGGCTCAGACTGTGCTTCAGGCGGTACTGGTCTTGCAGGTTGGACAGCCTTCCACATCCAAGGCACTGCCTCAGCAGCAATATGTTCTAGTACAGCCGGTTCAGCAAACTTCGGCTCCGCCAGCCTTTCAACGCCTCGTTTGAAAACCAGGGGGCGTGTCGCGGATACAATAGGCATGCGAGGGGTGGTAGAGCCAGAGCCGCCTACAGGGATAGAGCAGCGTCTAGGCCTTTTCCAATCAAAGAGACTCCTTAGGTAGGCAGGAGATTGTATCTCTTCCGGGACCGTTGGACCTTCAGTCCATGGGCCCACAGTATAATTTCAAAAGGTCTGGGATGGAGCTGGAGCAGAGGGCCTCCTCCGCCAGTCAGATTCCATCAACCTCCATCCAAAGACTTACTGGACTTTGCAAATGACCTTCTGCAAAAGAAGGCAATAAAGAAAGTCAGACACTTGAAATTGCAAGGCCGTCTGTTCAGTGTCCCAAAGAAAGACTCAGACAAGCAAAGAGTAATTCTAGACTTGTCTCGTCTCAACTTATACATTCAATGCGACAAGTTTCGCATGCTTACAATCTCGCAGGTACGGACCCTACTTCCCCGTGGGCCCGTCACCACCTCTATAGATCTTTCAGACGCATATTATCACGTCCCAATTGCGAGGAATTTCTCTCCTTACCTAGGGTTCAGACTAGGAAAACAAGCATACTCGTTCAGAGTCATGCCATTCGGGCTCAACATAGCGCCCAGAATATTTACCAAACTGACAGAGACAGTAGTTCAAGAACTACGGGCTCAAGGGATTATGCTGGCCGCATACCTAGACGATTGGATATGGGCATCCAACGCCAAGGAATGTCGAAAAGCAACAATCACAGTAATCAACTTCCTGGAATTCTTAGGATTCCAAATAAACAGGAAGAAATTCCATCTAGTTCCGGCTGCTCAATTTCAGTGGTTAAGAATCCAATGGGACCTAAACACACACAAACTGTCACTTCCACCAGCCAAGAGGAGGAAAATAGCCAAAGCTACCAGGCAGTTCCTCAAGAACAAAAGAGCCTCTCGTCGTACCCAGGAAAGAGTTCTAGGCTCTCTTCAGTTCGCTTCAGTAACAGACTTGTTACTAAAAGCCAGACTGAAGGATATAAACAGGGTATGGCGGAAACAAGCCAACAGCAGAACAGAGACAAGATGTCTCTAATTCCGCCAATATTGAGGAAGAGGCTTCGACCATGGTCAACAGTCAAGAGTTTGGCAAGGTCAGTCAGTGCCTCTTCAATTTCCCCCTCCATCGCTAGTGATCCATACGGATGCTTCCCTAAGCAGATGGGGAGGATACTCCCAACACAAGAAAATTCAAGGAACATGGTCGACAGTATTCCGCCAGTTCCATATCAACATTCTAGAGGCAATGGCAGTATTTCTAACATTAAAGAAACTACGTCCAGCCAGACAGATTCATATCAGACTGGTGCTGGACAGTGCAGTAGTTGTACATTGCCTAAACAGAGGGGGCTCCAAGTCGAGCCATATAAATCATGTAATGATTGCAATTTTCTCTCTGGCAAGGAAACATCTTTGGCACCTGTCAGCTACCCACCTGGCAGGTGTTCAAAATGTCATTGCAGATTCACTATCCAGGACAACTCCGCTGGAGTCGGAATGGTCCTTGGACAAGACATCGTTCAAGTGGATTTGTCTTCAGGTACCGGGTCTCCAGATAGACCTGTTTGCCACAGAGAGCAACCACAAGCTTCCGTGTTTCGTTGCTCCCAATCTAGATCCCCTAGCTCATTCCACAGATGCGATGTCAATCGACTGGAACAGATGGCAAAGGATCTATCTGTTTCCACCAATAAATCTATTGATGAAAGTTTTACACAAACTCAGATCATTCAAAGGTCAAGTAGCACTTGTGGCACCCAATTGGCCGAAGAGCAGTTGGTTTCCTCTTCTACTGGAGTTGAAGCTCCGGCACAAACAGATCCCCAATCCAAGATTGACACAAGTAGTGCAAGCTCGGACTGTGTCAGCTTCCTCAAGAATTTTGAGTGCCCTAGCTTTATGGACTTCATGAAGTTTGCAGCTCAGAAAGACGCTAACATTGACCCTCTCAATGCACTGTTCATAGAATCAGATAAGAGGGAATCTACACTTAGACAATATGACTCAGCAGTTAAAAAGTTAGCATTATTTCTAAGGGAATCTGAAGCTCAGAAAATAACCACGAATCGAGCAATCTCTTTCTTCAGATCATTATTTGAGAAAGGATTGGCCACTAGTACTATTATTACAACAAAATCTGCTTTAAGAAAAATATTTTTGCATGGCTTTAATATTAACCTTACAGACTCATATTTTTCGTCAATTCCTAAAGCATGTGCTCGTCTTAGACCAGCAATCCGTCCACACACGGTTTCCTGGTTCTTAAATGACGTACTTAAATTGGCATCAGACACTCGTAACGAATTATGTACATACCCGAGTCTGTTAAGGCCGAATCATGTTGATTTCCTCCCATCAGGAGAAGTTCTGTTGTCTCCGGATCTCAGATTTATAGCAAAGAATGAGAATCCACAAAATAGATGGTCTCCTTGGAAGATTATTCACCTTCCACAGGATCTATCTTTATGTCCAGTTAACACTTTAAGAGCTTATTTAAATAGAACTTCTAAAAGAACTTCAGGCCCTCTTTTTGTTAAGGAAAATGGGGGTACCATTTCCTTAAAGGCCATCAGGTAACAAATTCTTTAGTTTATTAAACAAGCTAACCTGGATTCAGTACCTCGGGTACATGATATTCGGACGGTAGCCACCTCAGCTAATTATTTTCACAATATGAACTTTGATGACCTTAAAAAGTATTCGGGCTGGAAATCACCAACAGTATTTAAACGCCATTATCTTAAGTCCCTAGAGGCTCTTAAATATTCCACTGTAGCTGCAGGAAGTATTGTTCCTCCTGGTCTAGCTCAAGACTAGTATATATAACTCTTGTTTATCCTTATTGTAATGTAATTCTTAATTAAATTAACTATTGGTATATTCTCTCGCCTACCTGCCTCGCTTGCTTGCCCTGCTTTCAAGCCTTTTAGGTCAGGTCTGCTTCACAGCCTGACTCCTGCCTGTAACATTGATATCCTAGGTGCCTTATAGTTTTTTAATTATATTTTGAACTTTTAATTTGGGGTTATTAAAACTCAGTATTGTTCTCCTAGTTTTATTTAGCTCCATTAAGGTAATCTTTTAGATGGTACTGTAACGTCTGATTGTTTGGAAGAGACAGCGTCGAGCCCCGACGCTGTCTCTTCCAAACACGTGTGTGTTCGTCGATCGTCATCATCGGAGTCGACAGGACAAAACAGGAGCGTCTCGTTTTCTTTCTCTACAGGAACGCGATTTCAACCATACAATATTTCCGTCTGTTTTTCCCTAAGCATTGTTGTCTTAATGTATGTACAATCACCACTACTTGCATTGCCATGCAAGCATTCTAATCATGTACTCATAATGTTCCAACGAATCTTCTGTATCAAACTGTGTATGTTTCTGTTTGTGAAGATGCCAAAGGTCTCTCCATTTCACATTTATTATGCTATTGCATTGTATCCATTAATCTGTCTTGAATCTCATGCAATTGGCCATATGTAGAATTTCCTGGCCTTTCCACTGATGTGGAATCACCGTATGTTAATGATGTCTCTTGATATCACCATCTGTTTGTCTGCCGACAAACACAGATGTCTGAACCTTTTATCTCTGTTTTACCTGTCCGTGTGTAGATGCTACATTACCGCTCGCACGCGTCAATAACATCTTCGAAGATTCTGTACATTTATCTCAGTAAGGAACAACCAATAAACCAGTTAACACCCAGCCAGTATGTCACTCATATCCCAGTCCTTACACTGGTGACCCTGGAGTGACCCGAAGGACCCGGCCGACCCAAGATGACGACCCACGCGCTGATAGACCCTTCGCCGCCTCGCTGTTTCCCGCCGTTCCTGAGTTCTCAGTATTAGTCCGACCCTCCGAGATGACCCACTCCACCACCGGAGCCCTGGATGCCTCCTCCAGGAAACCTGAAGCCACCCCCGCACTCGTACTGGACGAGCTGACCAACGAAGGACCAGCCACGTCATCCTTCAGCCTGCTGCTGCCCCTCTCGAGCTGGCTACCAAGGATCAGCCGCCGTCATCCTTCAGCCCTCGAGCCGGCCACCGAAGGATCATCCGACGTCACCTTCAACCAGCTCCGTCCTCCTCGAGCTCCTGCTGGCCGGTGCCGCCCTTCAGCCTCCTACCCGCCCCTAGCCCAAGCCCTTCGAGCCAACTACAATTGTCGCCAAGACAATTTCCGCATCGATGCCTCGCTTGTGGGGGGAACATTGTAAGAGCCCGTCGCCCCGACGCTGTCTCTTCCAAACAATCAGACATTACACACGTCTTGGGGGAGAGTACTTGTAAGAGCCCCGACGCTGTCTCTTCCAAACACGTGTGTGTTCGTGTGTTCGTTGATTGTCATCATCGGAGTCGACAGGACAAAACAGGAGCGTCTCATATTCTTTCTCTACAGGAACGCGATTTCAACCATACAATATTTCCGTCTGTTTTTCCCTAAGCATTGTTGTCTTAATGTATGTACAATCACCACTACTTGCATTGCCATGCAAGCATTCTAATCATGTACTCATAATGTTCCAACGAATCTTCTGTATCAAACTGTGTGTATGTTTCTGTTTGTGAAGACGCCAAAGGTCTCTCCATTTCACATTTATTATGCTATTGCATTGTATCCATTAATCTGTCTTGAATCTCATGCAATTGGCCATATGTAGAATTTCCTGGCCTTTCCACTGATGTATGTTTCATTACCGTATGTTAATGATGTCTCTTGATATCGCCATCTGTTTGTCTGCTGACAAACACAGATGTCTGAACCTTTTATCTCTGTTTTACCTGTCCGTGTGTAGATGCTACATTACCGCTCGCACGCATCAATAACATCTTCGAAGATTCTGTACATTTATCTCAGTAAGGAAAAACCAATAAACCAGTTAACACCTAGCCAGTATGTCACTCATATCCCAGTCCTTACAGTACCACCAAGCTATTGTATGGCTGATTCTCTGTTACTATTTCACTGGGTGACACAGGTCGAGCCCAGAAAAGGGATTTTGACAATGGAAAAATCTATTTCTGGGGGAAGACCTGTGCCACCCAGTGACCCATCCCTATGCTTCCTTTCCCACCCAGATAGCATACCAAGCTTGGAGGGTGCTAATTTTGGGATGAAGATGGCGGGCGCGAGTGGTAGGTGGCAGCAAACGGGAGGTAGGAGGTAGAACGGCTCTCCCATGTTGGGGGCTTTGAGAATGGAGAGATCTGTTGGGCAAAGCATCTGTGATAGTGGCTACCACTCACCCCTTAGTGCATACTGACACCTTTGTGGTGATCGATCCAGGGGTAGTAACCCTGGCATTATGGATAGCTTTTTTTCTCTGGTATATTTAGCAATATTTATACCTAGAAATGTGTGCTATTGGAACCATTTCACTGGGTGACAGGTCTTCCCCCAGAAATAGATTTTTCCGTTGTCAAAATCCCTTATTTAGTTTGTGTGAAAGTTCATATATGCATTGTAAACTATGCTCACCTTTCTCTCTCTCTCTCTCTCTCTCTCTGTGTTACAGTTTATCAAGTACAGTAACCTTTTGACTAGAGTCTGTTAACAATCACACTCAGGTTTCTTAGACACTTCTTTGCTAAGTCCCCAGTTAGCCAATCGTCTAGGTAGGCTACCAGTTGCATGCCTTCTTTACTGAGTTCCTGGATAACTATTGCTGTTAATTTAGTAAAGGTTCTCTGTCCGGTATGTAATGCAGAAGGCATGACTTTGAATCTGAAACCTGGCATTTCTTATCCAAAACCTTATGGAGGAGTGGAAGGGAATGGTAAGAAGGATGTGTTATTTTTTCTCCTTCAGATCAATAGAAGCTGCCCAAGTCCCACAGAATTAGTGAAAGTACTTGGACAGCAGTAGTCATCCAGAAATTGCAGCACACAACTCTTTTTGGGCCCTGAGGTGATGCTCTGTGAATTCATAGATCTCCACCATAAAGTTTGCAAAAAGGTCTTTGCAACCATAACCAAAACAGTCTTAGAAGACTGAGAGCCTCCTCATAGTTACTTTCAGAGTGGTGGAAGAGGCTAAGATAGGAAAGAGGCTCCGAAATTCAGAAGTAGCAGTCCCATCTGAGATTTTGTCCATAAAGGCACCAAACTCTTGGGTGGCCACATTGAATTAGAACTTCTCCCATTCATAGAGGAACCAAGTACCATTCTGTATTGGGGAAAAACAAATCTATCCTGAAAAATTCCATATACTCTACCACAACCAATGTTTTCCTTTTGTTAGTGAGTTATTGGCTGTCTGGCAAAAGGATACACATTGAGGGATCATGCCAAGGGTTATAAGTACTGTCATCAGGGGCAGGTATTGGTGTCACTGATCCTCCTGACTTCAAGGAGTTACAGTCTGAACTGGTCATGATATTAGAACCAGTCAAAACTTTGAAAATAGGGGTCATAACTCCTCGAGTCTTCTGACTCTGAAGGGATCTGTGCAGACCTAATTTCTCTTTAGCCTTGGAGTTTTTGTTAGCTTGCTCCCAGAAACTTTTTTTTTTTTTTTGTTACAAGGATTAAGCCCTGCACAGGTGATTTTTGAAGACTTTCTAGTCTCTTTTGGGAAGACTTTAAAAAGTCTTGGAGATAACCTTCAACATAGTGTTGAGAACTGTTTTGATTTCCTATCAGAAATCCTCAACAGCATCTCTTGATGTAGTGTTGCTCAGTATTGAAACATACTAGCTTTGGGCACAATTTTCTTATTTGGGACCACTGTCCTGAACAAATTGAGCCTTGGTAGCCCATTGTTGCTGTCATGCAAAGGCTTGGGATTCTAATGAAGGGTCATAGTCCCTGGAAGGTACAGGAACCTCAGGATGGAGGAGGGTGGATATCATTGGGGTTCCTTCTCAACATCAGGTTATTGCATTGGTAAAAAGTACTTTAGGGAGAGAATGGTGACCTTATCAGGGTATAGCATAGAGGAGTCTAGATATTCTTCTCAGGGATCCCTCTCATATGAAAACAAAGTCCGTGCCTTTGGGTCTTCTAGATTCAAGAAGGAAAAGTTCATTGGCAAAGTTCACTTCACGCTCCATACTAGGGCATCTATCCCAGTGTATGACTCTTGATTTCCATCAGAGAAGTCATACTGGGAGATCTTCAGTTTCAGTGTCTTGGCATATTGTCCAGGACATTGAATCTGCTTGGAAACATGGATACTCTTGGCAAGAGCTGTACCAGAAACTTTGGACCTAAGGGCTAGCCTAAATCAAACCTTTTCTTCATGGTTCACTGCCATGAGCATGTTGCTTATTTTGCACATGTCCAAAAACTACCTAAACTCAGCTCTATACAAGTGAAGCTATGTTTATGGTAGGTGGTATGAGATGTCCCATTGGCAAACAGCAAATTATGCTGTTTACATTGGGGAAAGCAACCTTTAGGTTATCATATTAGCAACTCTGTAGTAATGAAAGACAAGAACCATGAGAAACGGTCAGATGCGTGCCATATATCTATCAAGCAAAACATTCACCTGCTTGAAATGGACTGACGTTGTAAGTACATGGTTATGACAATTGGATAAGAGCAATTTGGAGGGTGACATTCTTTCAGTGATATAATTACTGTATTGGTGTCATCCCATAAAATCATTATTTAACCCTTAAATGCCTACTGGACGTATCATACGTCGAATAAAATTGTCTGTTGGGTGCCAAGTGGACGTACTGTACGTCGACTACAAAAAATTTCAACCTTCGGTCAACTTTGACTTGACCGAAATGGTCGAAAAACGCAATTGTAAGCTAAAACTCTTACATTCTAGTAATATTCAATCATGTACCTTCATTTTGCAACAAATTGGAAGTCTCTAGCACAATATTTCGATTTATGGTGAATTTTTGAAAAAAACTTTTCTTACGTCCGTGCGGTAACTCAGCCGAAAATTTCAGAAATTCTTTCGTCATTTTGTCGTAATTTTTGCACTGTTCTATATTAGCCATTACATAAAGTTTTATATATGAAAATGTGCGCAATTTCATGTACAATACAACAGAAAATAACTCATGGTTGTAGCTTTTATCAGTTTTGAAATATTTTCATATAAATCACGATAACTGCCAAAATTTCAACCTTCGGTCAACTTTGAGTCCGCGCCAGAAATTCTTTCGTCACGTTGTCGTAATGTTTGCACTGTTTTATATTAGTCGTTACATAAAGTTTTATATATGGAAATGTGCGCAATTTCATGTAGAATACAACAGAAAATAACTCATGGTTGTAGCTTTTATCAGTTTTGAAATATTTTCATATAAATCACGATAACTGCCAAAATTTCAAGCTTCGGTCAATTTTAACTCGACCGAAATGGTAAAAAAACGCAATTATAAGCTAAAACTCTTACATTCTAGTAATATTCAATCATGTACTTTCATTTTGCAACAAACTGGAAGTCTCTAGCACAATATTTCAATTTATGGTGAATTTCTGAAAAAAAAAAAAACTTTTTCCTTACGTCTCTTGCCATGTAACTCGGCCGAACATCTCAGAAATTCTTTCGTCATGTTGTCGTAAAGTTTGCATTGTTTTACATTAGTCATTACATAAACTTTTATATATGAAAATGTGCGCAATTTCATGTAGAATACAACAGAAGATAGCTCATGGTTGTAGCTTTTATCAGTTTTGAAATATTTTCACATAAATCACGATAACTGCCAAAATTTCAACCTTCGGTCAACTTTAACTCAACCGAATGGTCAAAAAACGCAATTGTAAGCTAAAACTCTTACATTCTAGTAATATTCAATCGTTTACCTTCATTTTGCAATAAATTGGAAGTCTCTAGCACAATATTTCGATTTATGGTGAATTTTTGAAAAAATTTTCCTTACGCTCTGCGCTGTAACTCGGCCGAACATCTCGAAATTCTTTAGTCTCGTTGTCGTAATATTTGCACCGTTTTATATTAGTCGTTACATAAAGTTTTATATATAAAAATGTGCGCAATTTCATGTACAATAGAACAGAAAATAACTCATGGTTGTAGCTTTTATCAGTTTTGAAATATTTTCATATAAATCACGATCAATAGAAAAAATTAGACTTTCGGTCAACTTTAACTCGACCGAAATAGTCGAAAACTGCAATTGTAAGCTAAAACACTTACAGTCTAGTAATATTCAATCAATTAGCTTCATTTTTCAAGAAACGGGAAGTCTCTAGCACAATATTTCGATTTATGGTGAATTTTTGAAAAAAACATTTTTTTACGTCCGCGCTTTAAGAATTCATGCATCATTTTGTGATATTTTCTCTGTGTTGCTTTGATCGTTTTACAATTTATTATATACCAAAATCATCGCGATTTAGTGTATAGTACAACTAAAAAAAATTAACTCATTAGCTTTAACTGTTGTGCTTACAGCGCGATTTGTATACAATTATATAAGAGTTTTTTTTTTCGCTGTCATAAATTCCAATATTTATATATGATTTTTTTTCATTTCTGATGGTTGCATACTAAACTTCAGGCAATGACAAAAAAAGGGGCCAAAAATGAACTCTTAATCTTAAAAACTAAGCGTGCTGTGATTTTTTGAAAAAAACTTTTTTTCCGCTTCGGCGCTAACTCACCGAACGCCGCGGCACACGGGAGACGTTTTTGTAAATAGAGGCTCGGCGTTTAAGGGTTAACTAGAGGTACCATTACCTCATTCAACTTGTTTAATATATTAATAAATAAAGAAGAGCAATTTCTATCCTTCCAAGAAAAAACCCATGAATATCATAAGAAAAGGGTTATAAAAATGTGCAGCCTTGACATCTAATTAAGCAAGCAGCATAGTAATGGTTGATATGCATGACTTGGGGTATTGCAATAATAATACAGTCTTGGAATGCTCTGCAATTCCATTAAAAGCTAGTCAAGCAGATCTGATTTGAAATACCACCAGTATAAAGGTAAATTGGGTGGCACAATATTTGCTTTTCTCAGCAGATAACTGCAGCATTTCATATACACTGCCTTCAAAAATGTTCCAGTGCACAACTGGGGGCGTGTGACTCATACAGCAGACCTAAAGAGTAATGACCCTGTACGGGGTTAGTGCCGTCAGTTCACCTTACATGGTGCACTGTAGGCATTACTTAAGGGTCTTTGCAGCGTCCCTTTGTCCCCTAGCTGCAACCTGTTTCATTCCTTTTACTGTACCTCCTTTCATATTCTCTTTCTTCCCATCTGACTTTCCACCCTCTGTAACAACTGTTTCATAGTGCAACTGCAAGGTTTTCCCCCTGTTATACCTTTCAAACCTTCTAACTGTTACTTTCTGTTTCAGTGCTGAATGACCTCATAGGTCCCAGCACTTGGCTTTAGGCCTAAATTCTAGATTTTTTCAGTCTCTAAAGGCTAATGATGATCTTGGCCAGTTTGTGCACTGTTGCAACATTGCATGAGAAGGATGAAGGAAAACTGGGTAATCATTGTAAGCAAAGGAAAGAGCCCTCTTCCCTTGAATCCTTTTATACTCTTATCACTGTCTCTATCAAAGGCACTATTCTGGACAAAACCAACTATGAGAGAGTTCTTCCATATTGGTTGGTCTGTCCTATGTAGCCCTAGGGGGACCATAAGAGTAACTCCTTCAAGGACAAACCGGCTATAGTATCAAAAAACAATTTTTTATAATTTCTTAAAATTCAACCAACAGTTTGCCCCTTAAGTATCAAAAGAGTATACATACTTTTTGTGCTTGCAATTCTAAATTATTATTACACTGTGTTGATTTGTACAGATCAGCAATTTATTGCATTTATGTACTGTTGCTTTTTGAAAATTTTGTGCAAGTTGAAACAGCACAAGCTGGAACAATCAGTGAATTTGGTAACAAGGTCATTAATTGGTGGTTATTGGGGATAAGTGGGAGAATGCTTATTACAGTACTCCCTTTCCATCACTAGTAACTTTTTCTTTGGTCATCATCATATGAGGACATATTGCTGTGCTCCATCTGACTAGTTAAATTGAACTTGTGTTTTTTTGTTGAGTTTTCTGTATTCAAGAAATAGTTTTTTTGTTGAGTTTTCTGTATTCAAGAAATAGCCTTCATCCCCTCAGTTTTTCATGAGGTGGTGTTGTTGTATGGGAGATTTTACTGCTGTTGGGAGGCTTGGTAGAAGTAGCATTAAAGTTTTAGCTACTTTCTTCTCCACGCTGCTGAAGTCGTTCCTTCCCCTTCCCTGAGTATACCCTCTCCCAGGTGAGAGGGGGAGAGTTATCAAAGGAGGTGGGGGATCATTTACCTACTCTTATGATGTCTGCAAAGTCTTCTGTTGCAGCAACCCTTATGATGTCTGCAAAGTCTTCTGTTGCTGCAACCCGTATGATGTCACCTGCTGCATCTGCTGTTGCTGCAAACCTTACAACATAACCTAATGTTGCTACAACTGCTAGGAGCTCAATGCTGTTGTTTTCACCAGCAGTCTTCCTTCCCAGCACCACTAAAAGCTCTTCAAAGGAGTACACATCTAGACCTAAGTGAGGAAGGGAAGGGCTGTTTTTCAAGTTCATCCTCCTTGTCTCCTTTCCTTTGTAGGAGGAGGAAAAAGAAGTATAAGATATCTCAGCAGAAGTCCTATCTGGTTTCACACAAGCACTCAGTCACCTGCACTTGATCGTCTAGCCTCTGGCAGGGCAAGGATGGGCTACCGTACTCCAACCCACTTAGGCTCCTTTTTTTTTTTTTTTTTTTTGCTTAATCCTTTGGGATTGCTTGTAAATGAGTCTGGTTGTCCTGCCCACTGCAAGTGTCTCAAGGCTGAGCACGTGGGTAATGTGAACAACCCCCTTCAAATGCATAAATCACTGTGTGCAAGGAAGTCTGCTGTGCTTCCCTGGGAGTACACCTGGTTGACACAAAACTACCTACTCATTAGGCACGCTCTTGATCCTTGGATTGTGATGTGTGCCAACGGTGGGTAGGTTCATGACTATTTACTCTCATGACACACCAGCTCTAGGATTGCATAGCAGTGCATGTGCATGCACCTGTTCACCTGTGGAATACCTAGAATGGTACAAAAGCAGAATGCTCTCTCAGGTGTTGGGAGAGGGCATTAACCTTCAATCCTCATTGGCAAATGCTTGTTAGCTCCCGCCTCTCAGGGCACGTGTAGTTGACTCTGCAGCGGTATTCCTTTACTGAGTGTGCAGCCTTCTGATTAAATGGATGTGGGAGGCTGGTTACATGCGACAGACCATTTCAGTGCTTTCAAGTACTGGAAGGATCTGTTTGTGTGGAATTGGCATGTCCCAGTGGCCAAAGGAAAAAGTGACTTATAGCAGAAGGTGAGCGGCAAGTATTCCCCACTCACCCCCATAGCCACCAGTTAATGATCTTGTTACCAGGTTCAACAGCTATTCTAGTTTTACCTCTGTGTTAAAGGTACAGTTTTATATACTTGAGAAAAAATACAAATTACTTCAAATTTTTTTTATTTTACAGCAGTTGGAAGCTGTGCACATGTTCAAGAACTGCAACGCACAAAGCAAGGTCCATTTCACATAAAGGATGCTCTTTCTGAGAGTCAGTGGAATGTAGAGCATATAAGCTGGTGTATAGGTAAATGGAGAGGTAAACTACAGAGCTACTTTTTCAGTGCTGATAAATGGTAAGAATTATCAACTGTATCTTGTACTTTACCCAAGATCGTATTGTCAAGTTCATTTGTATATTATAATATTTTTTGGCTTTGTAGTCTTTGTATTCATATGTCTTTTATTACACACTTTTATTTAACTTGACTTCTGTGTCTGTCTGTCTGTTTGGGTAAAAACTTGTAACTCAGTTTTCGACCTGTTCCCTTCGTCCGATGTACTTGCAGTAGAATTTGCTCTGTTGGAGTGACTGGACAATGCTTCAGGCCATTTTGTGGTTTAACCTATGGTTATCGCACTAATTGTCTATGCTGTGTCAGGCATCTCATCCAATATGAGACAACATTTAGGGAGGTTCTGGAAAAACTGGGCACCCCCCAGAAGATCTGCATGATCACACACATGCATATCATCACAGTTCAGCATTGGCCTGTCCTGCATGAACCCCAACCACATTTGCGTAATCATTTGAAAAGCCTAACTTTGCTGAAGTACAGAAGAGTTAAAGGCAATCCTCTGGTATTGGAAGTAGCTGGGAGACTTGAGGTTCTGAGCGTATAGGAACCTGCATCAGCTCTACTTATAGCAGACGTATCACCCAAAGGCAAGTGAACACTGCCATCAGTCCTTGCAGAGGGTAAGGCACTTATGTTTAGCCTGGCATGACTTTTTGTGAGAAGACTTTCTAGATGGCCTCTTCTTCCTGCTCGAAGAAGAAGAGCCCAATGACAAGTTGGAAGAAGAGGCGTGCTTGTACTTTCTCACCTTACTCTGTCCACAAGTCTTGCATAAGAACTAGTTGAGGCAGGAACTACAGCAGATGAAGGAGTATGATCTGTTTAATACTGCAAGGCTATTTCCCAATATGGGAGGGTCAGCGGGGTTTAGCTTCTTAATGGGGATGGGAACACAAGCAGCAACAGACAAGCCCTTAGCCATAGAGAAGTGATACAAAAAGGCAGAGAACAAAGAGCTTTCTGGAATACCAAGAGTAGGTCACATTTCTGATAGGACTTAACAAAGCATGGTTAGGTGGTTGTGAATCATGAATAGGCACTAGTCTCACCTGAGGAGACCTCTGCTCCCACACCTGTGGACAGTCAGGGAAGGAGGAGCCAAAAAGATTCAGTAGTATCAAAGGCAGAATACTTCTCTTCAAAGAAACCTGCAAACATCTTTTTGCCCTCTTCCACTGCTGCCAAACCTCTCTACTGCAAAGGAGACTATAGGCACACTCCTCTCAGAATCTGCCAATGCAGAAAAACAAGATTGATTACACTTAATGCTAAGGAGATAAAATTGGCTTACAAAGATGAAAAAATTTCAATTTGATGGTCATTCAGAGTGCAGCAAGCCATCTTACCTCAACTATGGATAAAGAAACTGCATGCTTCCAGCAGGTGAGTGGAAAGATCCCCATTGACTTGCCTACTTCTAATTAACCACCTTCTTACCAAGTTCAGTTACCGATGCCAACTCACACTGAGAAATGCTCTTGCAGAATAGGCAATGTTTTGTGTTGTTGTAAGGAACAACCATTAATAGAAAGGGATCACCTTAAGCAGGAAGTGAAAAAAAAATTAAAATTACAGATATTTTTATTGTCTTGCTGTACAGTCTTATATACATAAATAACAAACAAAAAGGCATATAAAAAATGTAACCTGGATGTTGGTGAATTTGTACCATCCCAGGATTTGTGTACACAAAATTATTATACAGAATACTTAGCCTACACAAGTAGTGAGCAAAATGTTCAAAAATATTTTAACAGTGAATTTGAAGTACAAATACTACAAGGATGATTATTTACAAAAAAGGTGACTAAACTATAAAAAACTGAGTAAAGACCCTATGATATGTTTGCGAAGATCTTAAATGAAGGCTAAATACTTATTATTTACAAAGAGGATGTGAAAAGAAATAGTTTTAAGAGTCAAGTCTTTCTGCATTACTAGAAATAGGGTTTATTTGTATAAAAATATATAGCTGAATCACTACATTAAAATTAATAAATATTAAAATATACAAGAAATCCAAAAAGAAAAATACAAGCACCAGATTTTTGGATAAGTCATCTGGATAAATGAGGTAAAAGGAAAATTAATCCAATCATTCAACATAAAAGGTAACCATACACCATATGAGTGTTAGGATTAAATAAATATACCCTTGTTTCCAAATGTGAACAAAAGCATATGAATGCACAATAATGTTTAAATCTTCCACTACAGTCATGCACTGCATCACACATCAGCAACACATTATATAAGTACAAAACTTCAATCAGATAAAAAAAAAAAAAGTTTCAAATACAAACTGGTAAAATTATGTAAACATTTCAGTACTGTTACAAAGGAAGGAAAATCTCACAGACTTGAATCGTGAGGGAGGGCAAACTCACATAGACTTAATTCTTGATAAGTTTACCTAAATATCACACCTCCTATAAAGTTACTATGAAAATATATGGTCCCTTAGCTTCTAAGATGAATTCAGAGTGAGCATGAAGAAAGCAAAGTTTGGAAGAAAACCTACATCTCTTAAGTTAACCTGAAAATGTTTGAATATTAAGAAATTATTCAATCTAGTATGAATGTTTGCTTAAAATCAAAATCAGTTATCCTATAATTTAAATTATGTCTCCTATTTGAGTCATCACCAGATTAGTCTGAGAAAGATTTACGATAGTAATTTACATTATATGCAACATATAACTACAAAAAATGTAATTCACTATAAAATTATAAACAAAGCTATTTCCATTGAGAGGTACTCAAGCAAGTAGTTATACTGATGATAATGGAATAAAATCACTTCATAAAGGCTTTTACAAAATATATCCCTTAAAATATCTAATCACACTGCAACTAATGCCATTATCACATTTTCACATAGAAAATCCAGATTAATTTTCTATAGTGACAAGTTCATCTTTTCCTTGTAAATTCTACAAAGTAGTCATGTAAAACAAAGCTTGATGAAAACTTAGCCAAGACTACAACAGACAAAATTTGTCACCATTAATTTATTCCACCTAGAAGCATTGTATGTCCACAGTAACTTTCACAATCACATTCCACAAAATGTATTCCAACATGAAGAATACAACAAAAATTCACACACTAAACAAGATTCACTTTGGGGAGTTAAAACGTAATATGAAAATAGGGTGTAAAATGACTTCTGGGTAGTAAATTACCATTTTATGTCAGTCTGTGTACAGTCAGTACACAGTATAAAAAAAAAAAAAAAAAAATCGGGCTAGTGTCTAATTTTTGTATTAAAACTACAATACAAGGCCTTCCTTTTGAAATAATTACATTTCTGAAAAAAAGGAAACTCTCACAGAATTAACTGCCTATTAAAAATCTTTGAGCAAATTGCATTTCATGTGCAAAATATATGGAACAAAAGGAAAAACTTGAACTACCTATCCTTCATCAATCTTTGGTTGGAAGTAACAGCATACTGACCGTCTGACCCACTTGGTCAAAATTGATGTAGATGGAAACAGTCTGTACTGAGAAATTTATGCTCCAAATCTTACCACATAACTACAGTTGTCTATCTGGCAATGTACCTGCAGTATGTTGCTATAATGTATTAAAATGGGCACCCCTTTACTTTCTTCCATATTGAATACCATGACACGTAATCATAAGATCCTTTCTTGTTATATCTAAATTTTTAAACAATAACTAGCATTTAGACAGAGTAGATAGTCCATGCATTCAAAATTAATTATTACTGTTGTGTTATACACTAAACAAACCTAAGAGGTAAAGCAGCAGTGACCATCAATAAATTTGTCTTCCTCTGCTGTTCAACCAAAGACCGGCTAGAGGCTGGTTCTTAGGCTAGCATAAATCTGTGGATCAAATTTCATGCATTCCATTATTTCAAAATATGAAATTAATCTAAATTTTTTCCAACAGATTATTAATGACTAAGGTGGCAAAATAAGCCTTAAATGTAAGTGCAGTCTTTCATGCACAACTATGTAAGAAGCCATGAGTAATCTTCCAAATTTGACACGATATTATTTGTGGAATTCTGTTCACTGCAGATTGTCAAGTATTGGCAACTAGTTTGTCGTAAGTAAAATTTCATTAAAGTCTTAATGATGATGATTCTTATTAAAGTGTGCTTAACTTTTTTTGATGAGGGGTGGTAGCATAAGAATACAGTACTTTGTCAGTAACAGAATTTTAAGTCTGTTACTGACAAAGTACTGTATTCTTATGCTACCACCCCTCATCTAAAAAACTAAGCACACTTTAATAAGAATCATTATCATATGTCAGCTTTTCTCTTATGGTGTTAAGGCTTAAATGAAATTTTACTTATGACAAACTAGTTGCCAATACTTGACAATTTGCAATGAACAGAATTCCACAAATAATATTGTGTCAAATTTGGAAGATTACTCAAGGCTTCTTACATAGTTGTACTGTATGTGTTGTGTCTTTCGATATGTGAAACTGGTCATTAAAAACAATATGATGATAAATTTTAAAACTACCTTGGCAATTTGAGTCATCATAAGTTGCTGCCTCATACTTACTCTCTATTTAGTCTTTAACCGGCTAGTGCAATGCTACTTTACATTACCATGTCATTAGACTTGTATACAGTGGAAAACTCACACATCTATTCTGAAAACCCTTATGGCTCTATTTGTATCTGTCAGGATACAGATTTAAAAGATTACCTGAAGATCCGGCTGTATTTGTATCTGGCGGGGCACAGACTTAAAAGATTACCTGAAGATCTCAAGTCTGCAAGTGCAAATGGAACAGAAATGTACTTTGCAACCCTTACCCCTTCACTTTTTCTTTTTTATGATTGTTCAAATAGACACCCATATACAAAGCTGCATTCATGTAGCAAGATATGATTCCATAACATTTCTCATATTTCAAACTTCATATCACTTTCTTATAATAAAACTATTGCTTATCATTAATTGGGTTACAAGTGTTTGCTTGCAGGAGTCTACATATTTCTACTTAAGAGCTTTAGCCAAAACCTGCCACTATATTTTTAATATTCCTGTGTTACATAATTATTTCTTATAACTATATGACTGGAACATTTGATTCTTCTATAACAGAAATTTGGGTCTTATGTACTGTATTCTAATTTAAAATATTACTCGATGTTAAGTACCAAGAATCAAATTTAATATTCAATTTACTGAACAGATATACCACATGCACCTTATATTCTACAGGGACCAGAAATCTAGATTATTACTCTGCGCAGTGCTGAATAGTAAGAAAATCTTGAAAATCTGGTAAAATTCAAAATAAGCAAGCTTTTCACCCATTCAGATGTTACAGAATGAGAAATAAAATTAAGTCCTATTAAAAAGAAACCCATCATACTTAAAAATTACATGAGAGAGATGGAAAAGAGATTCACCTCTCTATTTCTTCATCAAGCTTATAAATAAAAATTGTATAAAACCCCATTTTCTTTTAATATAGGAATAATGTACATATCACTTAATCACTTCTCCCAAATGATAACAGAAATCTTAAGATAAACAATAACTTCCACCTTCAAATGTATACTTTTCATTAGGTTTCACTGCATATGCTTTTCTTCAAGTTTTGATTTGACTAATAAAAATGCCATTTTGAAAGACTGCATTCTGGATACTTCAAGCAAATACATATATATACTTTCCTACAAACAACACCAGTTATATTTAAATTGCCAACCTAACTGCTTGTTTTCAAAGTCACTCTTGCTAAATGCACCTCACTTTGCATACACAGTTATAGACGAAGTACAGTGCAATATTTACCACTTGGATGGTCACTAAATGTGATCCAGTGTGTGTACAAATAAAAAAAAGTTTAAATATATTACAAGAATAATCTTCATGGCCTTGAGAACATTCTTCAACAGATGGGCCATAATGACCTGGTTGTTAAGTTCTTTTTTCCATTTTTAACATTTACCAAGATCTGTGATTTAACTTATTTCTGGCACACTCTTATTTCTCTGGTCAATTAAACTACCACATTGGATAATTATCATGCATTGTACCAGATAAGTACTTTAAAGTATAACACCCCATCTGAAACACCAGGTCTGTGCAAAGACCATAGTAGATTATTTAATCTAATGTCATGATTTCAGTGAGGGATAAATGCCTTTTTTCCCTTTTTTATGTAAGAGAACCATTAGCATAAATGATTCTCTAAGCCATATGCTACTCTTCTTTAATGTTGCCAGGGTTCATCATACCCCCATTCATAACTTGTGCAGGCAATTTGAAAGTATCCCTCTTCACAAGGGAAAGCACTATCAACTTGAACCTGTTTAACAAAGAACTTTTCAGTCCACAGTACAATATCTATGATCATGTCTATAACAACTACTCTAAGGGGATACTTGAAACAACGATTCAATCTAATACACAAACACAAAAAATAATGAATTTACTTCAGAATTTTTAAATACTTGGTATAAAATTTCTATCAAGTTTTTATTATCTTCAAATATTTCAAAAAACTCTCACAAAATAAAGAATGACACCTTACCTTATGTATATCTCATGTCTGATGGTTGCTGTAAACTTCTTAACCAAACACCATGCAGTGGCAGAGGCAAACAACATATTATAACCAAGGACAATCCAAAAATTACCCAACCAGCTGATCTTCCCAAAGTCTCCAAGTAAATCAAAGTTTGTTATCCCTGAAAATTAAAAGTTTATTATCTCCAAGGCTGCAAAAATTATAATGCCAGAGAAGACACACAGTCAATATGAAATTTTAAAGTAATTTGTACTTTTTCTAGGGAAAATAGAGCTTTTTATATAGGAGTATTCCTAAGTGTGAGCTGGAAATGGTCCTTGACATTTGGTAAGAGGGTGATTAATTACAAACAGGAGGGTTAATGGGGTGGGGGGCACTTAACTTCAATATACTGGCTGTTTTTCCTTCTGCATCAGTAGGAATTATTATAAAAGGCTCTGGTTTGTATACACAAGATATAAATTGTGTTAAAAATTTTTGCTAGTTCTTAAAAGAAATATAAACCGTCACCTTGTACGAAGGATATTCCCCTCTTTAGGTGGATGGGATACACTCTCAACTGACTGGCAAGTTGAGGAGCACGAGTCAGAAGGCAGCTAGTATCTGGGTCAACACCTGATGGAAGAGTGCAAGGCGTCATATCTTATGAACCAAAGCTCTAATGCTTGATTATAAAGTTTACCTGCACTATGGCCCATCCAACATGTGCTTAGCCTGACTAGTTCCTTACACAGAAAGGAAGAGTGAAAGAAGGGTGAAAGACCCAATCACTCACCTATTCAATCTCCATCCAATTACCTATGGTAAGATGCTTTTTTGTCCGAGAACAGCTTGGAGGCTACATAAAATCTTTAGGAAATACCACTTTTCGAAAGAAGAAGGGTCCTAGAACATGTGGGTGACATCCCTGAAGTAAAATAAGGCAAAAGTAGCCTGGTGCTGCCCGACACCTATCATTAATACCTATGAAACCAAAAGTTTCTTAAAACAGCTCAGGTTGGGCTAACAGCCCTGAACAACAACTCCCCACAGGACAGGCTTTATGTCCACATTACTGTTCCATGAAGCCAAGAAGTTAGGGGTACTTGACACCTCCTACTTGTGTCTGCCATTGCTACAAAAAGACCCAGATGCTTGGGCCTCAGAAATTAGATTCTCATTAGATAGTGCACATGACTCACACTGGGCATGAAAGCATCTTGTCCAGCAGCTCACAAAATGAATTCTTTAAAGGGAAAGAAACAAGAAATGCTCAATGCTCTTATCAGCCTCTGACAGGCTCTGACTTTTTACCACAAACTCAAATAAGAATGAGAGGAATCCCAGTCCTCAGGGCTAGACACTATATGAATGGCCATGCAACACTATCATGCTATGGCAAAACTAAGGCTTGCGAGGGTAAAATCTCTATCTGGCACCAAAGTTAAGTTGCAGGGGACAAGAATGAAATTTCTCTCCAGAGGCCAAAGCTAATGAGGTGGGCATTCAAACCTTCTATACCCTATGAGCACAGACAACTCTACCAAGGAAGGGATGTCCATGCTCTTCAGTTGGAAGACCCGGGCCAAGGCTTCACTGCAGGGACTGAGAGAAACTCGTCTCAATAAAGGTGGGAAAGTCAGTCTGCATTATGCTGCAAAGTAGTTCCAACCAGAGACCGTTTACAACACCAATTGGAGATGAGGCTACCTTACAAACATGGCTAACTGAGAAGGGTAGGCCAAAGGAGAATCTCTGGATACCTTGAGCAAAAGACCTGGCCTGGCCTAGCAGATTAGGGTACAGTACCTCTTCTCATGGTGCTGACAAGCAGCTGTCATGGTTATGTGAAAGCTAAAGTGACAGCTTGTGTCGATTATTTGGTACAGACAGGAGGAAAGGCAAAGATATCCAGATGGCCCAGGGTATGCTAGAAGGTATTTCCCTAGGCAGCCTACAGTCTGGAACAGGAAAACTGAATACCTGAAGCTTTCTATTTTGCTCAGCAAACAGACTGATCATTAGAGTTCCCCAACCCAAGAAAGTACAGATCAATCTGTCTCTAACTATCCATTGTGATTGAGCTGGTCTGTAAAGACATTCCTTCTAGCCAGAATGCCTGTGGCTGACAACTCAACAGCATGGTGAAACCACTTGCATCAATATCACTGACTGTTGCTCAATGAGACTACTGAGTGTCCATCAGACAATCACAGAATGTTGTAAGTATCTGCAATTCAAAAATACCTAGATGTTCATGTGCAGATGGAGGTTGTTCTCTGTCCAACACACTTAAAAGCAGACAGATCTCTCAAGTGTGCATCTAACCCCTTCTTGAACTGTTGGAGAACAACAGCATTTCCATATGTGGGGAGTTAAAAAAAAAAAAAAAAAAACCCCACTACTAAGTTCCCTTTTCCCTTCTCCCTTCACCCAACCGCCAAGCGCGGTCTGCCTTCACTCTTGGTTCAAGGACACAAGGTGATGAGAAGGGCTGCCTCTGAAGTGAATGTCTAAGGAAATGCCTTGTGAGCTATGAGTTTCTCTTAAGGACAAGATGAAAAAGCCAAGCTGGTTGTTCCTATAACAAATGTGCTGTCACCTCCTTGCTAAAAACTCTTGCTGTTGCTGTCTATCAGCATACCCCATATCTGCCTGCTGCTTGGACACAATATCCCCAGTTATTGTGATCCCTAGGTTATGACAAAAGCTGAGACAGTGGTCTCTGTTCTGGAGCAACTGCATCTCTTATAATGCCAGACCTAGCCAGTCATCAAGCTAACAGTAGACAATCCAGTGCAAGTAGCCGAAGCTGGCTGACACCAAGGTAAACACTAACATGAACACCAAGGGGCTGTTGCCGATCTAAAGCACAGGGCTTTGAACTTGTAAAGTCCCACACAAAATGGAGATACTTCCTGGAGGACTGGCAAATTGTCATCTGAAGATACACTTCCTTCAAATCCACCAAAAGCATTAAGTCACCCTCTACCCTTGCAGAGACATGGGAAACATAGCTAACTCAACTATCTGCATGTACACAATGTGGAGACCAGGTACACATGAAGCTGGTGGAGAAACCTAACAGGACAAGCTGGGACCAGTCCTCGTGTCCAAGTGGGCCAACATGTCACTGACCTTTCTCAGTGAAGCCCATATCAGCCAACCAAAGGCTTCACAATCCCTTGCAAGTGTTTCCAAGCTACTGCCTCTCAGAGACTTGGAAAAGCACTTGCCTAAAAGCCCTACTGAACTTCTTGCAAAAAGCCCTCTTGGACTTCCCTTCTTCCTCCTCCTGTGGGAGAAGAGAAAAGTCGAGGATGAGGAAGAGGAGAAAAACAAGCTCAGCAATGAAGATAAAAAGGACATGGAAATGGTGAGAATGCTTCTTCTGATTCAAGTCTTGATTGTCTCCAATGCTGCAAGAAAGATAGAGGCAGACAAGCTCATCCATCTGAGCTGCAAGAGAAGCAGAAGGGTTTACTACAGGAAGTATGACCACTACAAGAGGGACTCCTGTTCCAATTACTGAAGCAGCAGCAGGGGCAGGAGACAAACCTTTCTTTGCAGCTCCCAGGCGGTACAGGAATCCTGCTGAAGACGGGCTTCCAGGGATATCTTGAGGTCACCCCTTCTGTAGGTACTTGGCAGAAGATGATAACCACTGACCTGGATATAAATATCAACAGGTGCAGAGGAAGGCAACCAAGGAGCACAGGTCAGTGCCTCACCATGGGAGAAACTGACCCGTCTCCGCCCAAGGTGAGCAAATTGTAGGCACCTCTTCCACCTGAGCATCCCCCACTGCCCCAAATGAGAAGTACTTGTAAAAGAGATTAGGATAGGCACAGAAGGAACAGGGAGAAAGGGACCTGTTTGTGTTCCAGGAGGTGCACTTCCCCTCTGAAAAGGCCAGCAAACACTTACTATCCTTCTGTTTCCTACTGTACCTCTCCCACAAATAGAAGACCAATTAGTGCACTACTGGAAGGGGAAACATAGGTGCATTTTTTCCCACCTTAAGTATAAACAGCTTCAAAATGGCCACCTATGCCTCTCACAATGTCTCTTGTCTTGCTTTTTCTCCATTTGAAAAAAAAAGCAACAAGCATACAATAATGAAAAATACTTATACAAATATTCAACAGACAATAAGAAAGAGCGAAGCAAATATCAATTCTTAAGGAAAGCTGAAAGAAAAGTGCTAGAAGGTAGGTGAGTGAGAGGTAGTCTCCCATTTGCTTTCCCATAACCACCAGTTAACTACATTGTTACCAAGCTCAACCACAGTCTTCCAACTTTCACAGAACAACACTCCTATTTAAAAGGAAAGGGTTTGTACTTCCAAGAAGGAACAAACTTTGATAAATTAATTTCCACTGATATACAGTATTACTATTTATTCCAGTTATTGCATATCAAACACATATGGAAAAATAGGAACAAATTTTTATGATTTCAATTTTGGTCTGATTTAATGATAATCTTTAAGCAGAACCCAATTGTATGGGAGATAAGAGCTGCACCATCCTCCAACACTCCAAACATCATCTTAATGCTACTTGATGCTGAATATTATGGTTTTTTCAAATATGGTTATTTTTTTATGTAGATGACATCCTTTAGTCATCAGAGTCTTGAAAGGCTAATGAATTTATGGTATTATTTCACATGTTATAAAATTGTCACCCCATTCCTGAAATTGAAATGCCCTTCTACAAGACATAAACAGATAAATAATGGTAGTTTAAATGACTGGAAAAAAAGTGTTCAAGAATTAATATCTCTGCAGATGGTTATGGATTACCTGTATTTGCTTATGGTGCTTTGCATTTTTTTACTGCTGTCCACAGATATCACACTGTTAAAATTGTTAAATGTACCACTTAAATATTTCTGTTGTTTTCATTAGCTCCTCCTTTCATTACAGTTTATCAAGTTTTATATTGATCTTACACTCTATTAGAATTCTCATTAAAGTACATTCTAATAGAATTGTCATTAAAGAACAACAGCAATGGCATTCATTTTCTGTTTCCATTGTCACTGTTTCCTACAATTTCCATTCTTTCAAAATGCAGGTCCATTATATCCTACGGGATTAAGCTATACTTTATTTCTGTCAGCCCCGGGATACATTACAGACCTAGTTACCTGCCCAACTCACCTTCTCGTGTTATACTGTATTAGCATCTAACCTTCAAAACTAAATCTAGTTCTATATTTGAAAGTTTATTCCATAGTCATCTATCCAATACATTTACAATACAGGCATCATAAAAGAACTTGTAAAAAGTATACGCCTAGTTAGACAAGTAAGAGACAAGTATTACTTTCAAAGAAAGGAAAGGTGACTAATTTTAAGTCAGTTTAAATATACTTACCTAATGTTCTAGCTAAGAGAGGCAGGGCGCTGGATAATATAAGCACCACCACACAGTTAGCTATGACATGCACCATGGGAGTGTCTTGCGGCTGTGGACGGATCTTTGCAAATAATGGCAAAGAATAGCATCCTAATAGAGAGGCAGCTATCAGGTACAGGATTAGCACAACCTCCAACAATGCACCAACAGAGCCCATCATTGACAGCAGCACTGATCTCTAGATAAAGAAAGAGAAAAAATTAGAGGTTAATGCCAGGGAAGAATTTGATACTGTACTTGCTTTTATCAATTATTACAGTTCTGGAATAATTCCATTCCTACTGCCTTTCAATCACTCATATTCATATAGCTTTAGTATATTCCAAAATTTGAAATCAATTCAGACCTTTGTAATTTTGTGTAAATGCTCTGCTTTTCTAGTTACATGCATACATAATACAAATAACAAGGTTTACTAATAGCCTTGCCCATCTAGCCTACCTCTTTTCTTTCAATTTATTTTCACTTTACTAATCTAATTTTTCTGTGGTTCAGATTTGTTTTGTTAATATTTTATATAATCATCTGTTATACATTTTGTGACCTGTCTCTAACATGCAAACATCATCTACTGTATATTTTACTTCCTTCAGTTATTATTCTTGTTATATATAATACTCTAATGAATATTGTATAACGCATATGTTTCAAACTGCCATATATCCCATATTTTCCGGCCTGGAAGACACTATTTTTTCCTAAAAGAAGTCTTTGAAATTTCTAACATGTCCAAGAGGCCAAAACTAGTATTTATAAGCTTATCCTAACAGCAGAGGAAGGTTATTTTTTGCTAAACAGGATTCAGAGTTCCTGTATACGCCCCTGAATGAAGTGTATAAATTAAACTTAAAAACAGTAAATAGACAAAAGTATCATCAGAGCAGAAAAAATATATGCAGCCTAGTCACAAAGATTCACTCCCATTTTGGCAAGCTAAGGTAGATGAGTCAATGGGCTTTAGTAACATTTTTTTATAACATTTTATGTTACCATAACATATTATACGTTACTTTTTGAAATAACAATTTTCACTCTACTCAAACAACCCTGACTTGGGAACATTATAAATTGACATAAGTAAAATTATGGCATGTTAAAATGTTTTACTGGTAAGTCTTACTATAGCCTAGTAAGACAATTATAACCAAACACTCAATAACCATTTGTTTTGCTTTATTTGACATGCTGTGTGATTACATGTGTTGCATTCAGTAAGCAACAACAAACAAAGATAACAACTGGGTTCCACAGTTTTAAATATAAAACTTAATATCAAAGAACATTAAAAGACCATAAGAGAAAACTTGGATTTGTAAACAGGGGTTTCAGAAACTCGGAAGAATACACAAAACACCACCAGCTTTTTCTGCAGTATACCGTAAGATTATGCTGTTTTCAGATGAGCTAAAATGAAATGCTTTGCGTCTACATAAACAAACTGAAATGTTGTTTCTTTATCTTAATGGCAGTATTTGTACTTTCTTTTATATTCTGTTCAGTTTGGGGTGTAATGTTTGCACGGTAATAAAAGGAAAGATATTTTCAGGTTCTGAAGACTGAAATGTATGGAAACTATAATAAAATGTTATTTAATACGGTACAGTATTTCTAATATTTCTTATATTATTCCTGTCTGAGATAAAAAAATAAATTACATAAGCCTACAATACTATAAAAACCTAGAATATTGCACCAGCTGTAGCCCCTTCCATATACAAGCACTGAGACAGTGTTGGCCAAGGAAATTTCTGATGAAACAGCTAACAGTTCATACTGTTTATGTTACTTGGTGATCTGGTCACGTTTTTCAGTTTGCAGGTATGTCAACCTCAGAAAAGTTTGATAAATATTAATATCAATGAACATTGACGAACAGTATTTTTAAAATAAATGAAAAATTTTAATATTGTAACCAATATGCTGTAAAAGCTGAAGTCACCACACTTCAATGTACTGAGACAAATTTGTGTAACACAATAACCAAACAAAGCCAGGGGAATGTCACCACCTCACAATGATGTACATACCGTATATATTGTGTTTTTATTCTAACCCCACAAATTATTATGTTTGGTTGTAATATAGTTACTCCAATGGCAGTAAAAACTATAGTAGGGCTGAAGAATTTCAGAACTGTTACACTTTAGTGTCGGTGAATCATAACATGGGTACCTACATGTAGGCTATGTGTAAACTTTGGGTGTAATTTACCATATCTACATAGTGAAAAAGAAAAATGCACAATGTAAGGGGATAACAGGATCTACATGTTGCTAAGCAAAATGTCTTGGTAAAGTAGGTGAAAGTCATCCAACGTTATTTTTGCATTTACATATTTTCCAAAATTTTACTGGTCAAAAGTGGGATACATCTTTTAGGCCAGAAAATATGGTATATGTATATATTTTCACTAAGCTTAAAATAAGACAAAACACTGAAACTATACAGAAAATCTGTAAACAAAGCTTACTAATTTAACTTAAATTTGCATGATGCATACATGAAGCTTTATGTAAAAATAAAAAAATGGAAATGTCTCTTGTTAATGCCATTAATATGTTTATACACAAGACATCTAATGCTGGACTAACACTGAACTGCACAGTTACTTTGATATCTTTAAAAACCCAGTTGTTATATACACCAACTGGCTTCAAGAAACCCTTGTAATAGAATGTGATAGTTACCCCAGCAGTTTTAACTGTCACCCTTACTATAAATATGAAATTACTTAAAGAAATGATACAAAGAAATTGTCTATGAAACAAGTTCCCCAGAAATGAATTACAGCCACAATATAAAATGCCAGAGTAAAACACTTGCAAAGAGAAATCTGTCTGATCATTTTACACAGCATTTCCATGAGTAAGTTACCAACATAAACGACATAAGAGTTACGCTGTCTTGTTTCATGCCATTATAATATGTACCAGTTGAAAAGGGAGATGTATCTGAGTATGAATACCTAAATTAAAACATTAACAAAAATAATTGGTATACAGTACCATGAACTGCATTAAAATTATCAAGTATACTGTACATGAAATTGACATTTGTTTACCTTGCCTTGCTGTGCTTCTCCCAATATAGCTGGAGCCGATGCTAGAGGAAGGGCTTTAATCCCAATAAGTAACTGTAATGTATTCAGGCCCACAATTGCTACAGCTGTCCCAGTCAGGACAAGCAGAAAAAGTAATGCGAGAGGATATGCTAAAGTGCGTTTTAAAACACCTGCACGTCGTCGTTCCTCTGTTTAAAAAAATATAACAGATATTAATAATCAGCTGTATAATAATTGTCTGAAAACCCACAGTTACCAAACTTTATATAACTATTATACACAACCAAACTGATATACTTTCCCATAAATTATAATTACACTATGCATGAAATCTATATAAAAAATAAAAGTGATGTGCTTACCTAGTTTTAGTCTGGTCTTTTTAATAATATGGTACTGATGGAGAATGCTTTCCCTTGTTGGAGCACTGGAAGTTGATCTGGTAATGACCCTAACATGGGGATGCAAGGGTTGAGCTAGCTGCCTGGCTAAGGCATCTTCTTGTAATAGAGCAGCCTGATACTCTTCTGCTAGATCTCTCAAGAATCCTGGCTTTACCATCAAACGCCCCATAGCAGTGAACAAATGGGCCAGCCCAACTGGAGTGCACACTGACAAAATAAATACAGAACTGTTGATACATGTAAGATTAACAAATACATTTTGTTGCCTTACTCTTAGCACTATAAATACAACACTGATTTCCATGCAGGCCATACAAAAATCAAACTAGTCAGTCAAATATGAATCACAACTTGGCTATGGTATGTACTGATTAAATCATGAGATGTCTTAACTTACTTTGCAAGGAGGTCAGAAACTTATTTTACTTAAAAGTTTGGAACTTATTCTACTAAAAAGATCTCAGACTTACACAGCAGCATTAAGACGCCAAGACAGGATATGAGAGAGTAGAGAAATGGCAGGTAGAAACTTCCCCAAACATCTGGAAAGAAAAGGGAGCAAAAATTATATTTTATTTTATATTTGCTTTTCTACAATAAAACAACATCTATTATTTAAAGCCATTTTTTCATAATCATAGTAATAAATATGCATGCTAAAACCTGATCAGGATAACACAATGCTTTGGGTTTCTCTCATGCTATGAGAATATGCTAATTGAAGAGTAAAGCATGGCAATGCACCTTTGTTTAAGCTCTATTGGTTACAAAACCAAAGAATATGTATCTACATTTGAAGAAAGCAGGTTTTCCTGGAACTTTAGGGAAATTTTGGAGAATGACGAGACTATGATCCTTTGACCAAACTTAAGATGACCTTGGAGAAAGGTGATAAAGTTCACCCAATGAAAGTCATTCAAGAAATACCTCTTGCAATTGCTTCCATTCTAAATTAACTGTAAGTGATTATATGTACACATTAGACTGCTTTACAATGTACTGTATTCTCCATTGGAATATTATTGGAATGGGCCTTGTTATATTAGCAGTATGTATCTCAATTCATAATTAAAGTATATTACTAATGTAACCATACTGATGGTACATAGGAAAGTACAAAGTACTTTCACTTTATTATATTGATTATTATAACACATGTTACCCATATCATTGGTTTAATATTATTAACTCTTACATCACAGACCCATAGGTTTTGTACTATGAAATAAAATTATTATATGCACTCTAATAAATTATAACTTCTAGAGATTTGTCATGGTTGAAATAACAGTAGCCATGAAACAATTTTTACCACCTGTGCTGTACAACATTCTCACGTATATAAGGGTTGCACCTTCCACCAGAGGACCACCTAAAAGAGTATACAAATATTATAAAGTACTGTAGTCCATACATACATTATCACCCAGAGCACTTCAAAATTTCATTTCTTACTAATGGTCAAGATCAACCTTCAATTTCCTCATTTTACTACAGTATTTACTCTATGTATATCTTCACAAATTTACATACTCATTCCACCTCCAGATCTTCAACCAGTGCATTTTAATCCATTTTCAATCTTGTGTTTTCCTCTGACTTTCTTCTCATTAAACTCACTGTCTTAATTAAATTTACAGACATATCTCCTTCCTCTCCAACTTGAAGTGCAATGTGCCTCAACTTTTTCTTCAACCAGATGATATAATGAACAGCTATACCTACAGCCATCCCTCTTCTCACCATAACTTCATGTTATAACAATGTACTTATTTGGAAACCATGTACTTCATCTCTCTCTAAACAAATAGTTTCTATAGAATCTTCATTCCAATTCACTCCAGGAGCTCCATTCCTAACCGTAATAGCACCTCTTTCTTTGTCATCTAGCTTTGCAATTGAATCATCTAGCATGACCAGCCTTTCACATTCTACAAATACTTTTCCATTTCTGGCCCTTATTCACTCATAACTGCAATATGTTCTCTTGCCACATTCAATTTTACTCTTGCAATTCTCATACTAAAGCATTTATACTCTTTCACCCGTTCCTAGTCTTCCTGAAACTGAATGCTACTAATTCTGGCTTTACACCTTCAGTTAGCCCAAGCACACACTACCCATGTCCTGTATCTACATCTTTCAGTTACCCAAAACACTAGCACTCTTTGTCCTTTCCAAGGAGGCACACAACGCTTTTCACTTTCTCATTAAGTGTTATAATATCAAGCTTGCTCTCTGTACTTAAATCAATCAGTTACCATGCACTTCTCTCCTCCCCAACATACACACACACATTCAGTACCCTAGAATTACAATATATATATATATATATATATATATATATATATATATATATATATATATATATATATATATATATATTATATAATATATATAATATATATAATATAGAATATGTGTATGTATGTACTATATATATATATATATATATATATATATATATATATATATATATATATATATATATATATATATATATATATATATATATATATATATATATATATATATATATATATATATATATATATATATATATATATATATATATATATATATCAGTATCATATATATTTTGGAAATTTTATATACACTACAGTGTATATATAGTACTATTATATATATATATATATATATATATATATATATATATATATATATATATATATATATATATATCATATATCAGCTGCTTTTGGAAATTTTCACACTACAGTGTCGAGAGTACTATTATTTTCCCTTTCCGGTATCCCATAGTTGGTAATTGCAGTTTCTGTTTTAGATTGAGTGGTTCGTGGCGGTAGGTTTCTGTTTCCTTATAGTAGCAGTTATGACTTAAACCATAGACGGATGGTCTCTTGTTTGACACTCTTTCATAAATTGTTGTATTTCAACAGAGATCTTTCACATTCACAATTAATCCCCGATCCTTTTTATCTGCCGAGAGCAACCAGATTCGCTGAACAGCAGCACCAATATGCAGTAATGTGCCTCACTGTCGAGCTTCTAAGTTCCAGTGGTCCTTTATTCCTCACACCGTTGAACTGTGGAACAGCCTCCCAGAGGATGTTGAACTTCAGAAGTTCAAGCGAACAATGCAATGCATTACAGTAGCCTACTATCCTAATACTATTCTTCTTGCATTTTAATACATTTTTATCTGTTTACTAATTTCTTTTTTTAATAAGTGGTACATATTTTTTCTGCATTTCCCTTTACGTTCTCTTACTTCGTAATGAACACATCATATTCTTTGTAAGCTTAAATTTCAAGTCAATGCCCCTTGTGGGCTTGTTCCATATGAATAGGTTTCATCTACAGAATAATAATAACAACAGAGTGGAGGGTAATAAGCAGGCTGCTAAACAGATTACGAAATAAAAGAAAAAGTAAAAATAAAACCGGCAATTCCAGAACCGAAGAAGGTGCATCAGTTACTTCAACTAACGGTAAACTGCTCAATAAAATTCAACGACTTTCGTAAAGGCGTAAATCGTCAAGTCATCGAGGATTAACAACGCACTCCTGGTTGTTCTGCAGTATGGGAGAACGGCGCCAACAGTCGATCGCGAGAAAGTTTGGCGTTAACGACGCTTCTCTTCCGAGACAGCTGGATAATACTATATTGAGAAGTTTTGGCCTTGAAACGTTTATCTAGTGTTTGAATAGCACTCGTGATATTTCGTTAATAGTATTCATGTGCGATTTTATACATCCAAAGAATATAAATTTCTAGAGGACAACTGTTCACACAACAGTGAAAAGTTGCCAGTTTCTTCTTTAAGGTGACAATTAATCCAACAAATGTTTCGGGTAAGTCAGGCTTTTTTTTTTTTTTGGAAAGAACAAACAATACTGTTCACAATTAGTTTCTTTTAGGCAACACAAACTAAGTTAATGAAAAGCCAACCGAAAACAAAAATCTTATTCAGTTAATGTTATCTTTACCGTGTCTACGGCAACTCGACAAGCTTTGAGGCCACAAGAAGTTACATTGAATTTTATTACACACACACACACACACACACACACACACATATATATATATATATATATATATATATATATATATATATATATATATATATATATATATATATATATATATATATATATATATATATATATACCTTCTCACTTTTGCTTTCCTTTTCATCTTTAATAATTAGTTCTATCGTTTCCTTCACCGTTACACCCCATATTTTTTCGTTTCGGCCTAGGGTATGATTATTAAGGTCAATGACCAGAAATAACACGTTACTGTATTCTTCAGATCATGATTGCGAGATCCAACTCTCTCTCTCTCTCTCTCTCTCTCTCTCTCTCTCTCCACGACCATTACTGCTTTAAGATTTGTATCCATAATCCAGATTTACAGAATAATACACAAATATATACATATATAATTATATATGTGTGTGTATGTGTGACAACATATTACTGTACTATACATATATGCATTTGACAAAGCTTAGAAATGTTGAAGGTACAGAGTATAGTGCTGTAAAATAAGTGATACTTGCACAGATGTGACAAGTCGACACCATATTTACACTCTGGTCTATCCATGAATTCGCCTGTTCTCCGGATGTGCTCCGGAATCGCATTCGACTACGCACTTGATTCTTCAACTTGACACGAGTCAAGCTAAGTACTTAGTTTTATGACCCATTTAAAAGTTTTCGTTTCTTAAACTTTTAACGGGCAGGCTTAAAAAATAATAAAAAAAAAAATTTGTTTGCCATAACACGACCACCACTGGCGGAATATGTTCTGTAGTGTATTTGCAAACATAACTAATAACAAAAGTTGACAACTGTCGATCTCTTCTGAATAAATTGATAAATAAATCATAGCTATGTCATTTATTTCAAAATACTATTCCACATTCAGTCATCTGAGCGTGCCATTACGCTAGTACGCAAGACTAATTTACACACTCACATGGCAAGATCATTCATACAATTAGATAAAAAAAAAATGTGTTGACCCTGTAGCAGAGAGAAAGAGGGAAGAGCAATTTCTCACAAGACTGAACACTGGGGCTAGAGTATGCACTTTCATGCAGTCCCGAATTTTCACCTACTGGCGCCACTTACCGGAGAAATCTAGTTCACTCCTCAAATGCTACTAATGTGCCTACCTGCTGTTGTTAGGCTCGGCATGCTCTCAGTGCAGTGAAAGTTCTATTGCGTGCCTATACAGATGACAAAGAAAAACACTTCCACATGGTATACATTACTACTTTCTTACTGAGTTTGAACACAAATGTTTTATAAGAAATTTTTTTCATAACTATATATATATATATATATATATATATATATATATATATATATATATATATATATATATATATATATATATATATATATATATATATATACAGTGAAAAAAATAAAAAAAACGTACAAGGCAGAGAGAGCGTTTGAAGGTGATCAACATTTACTTGATAATAATACAGTATCATCAACATTTTGAGCACAAACAAGGAACTAGTACTGTATACTTGAAAGGTAAAATGGCCCTACCTAATGTGAAATTGATCTGCATCTACTCTGAGTTGCATTTGTTGACTAACTGTTCCTAATAATCTTTGGTACGTGTGCATATGTTCTATAATTATAATGTACCACACAATGATACTGCAACCTTTCTGTATATATCTCCGTTAACTTTTAATACTTCCAGTGAGTTAACTTTTAATACTTCCAGTGAGTTAATACATACAAGATGCTGTTAGTTGTCAAAAGGTTATTACTGAATAAAAAAAAATCCCTCTCTCACTTTACAACCCTAATATGAAAAATAAATGATCTTTTATATAAGTATTTTACAGCACTCTGCGTTGTACCTTCAATATTTCTCATCTTTGTCAAATGCATATATAGTACAGTAATATGTTGTCATAATAGTCAAAGGATTTTTGCTGAATGATATATATTGTAATCCCTCTATCAATTAAGAACGTTAATCTTAAATATTACTTATCTTTAATGAATGAACTTTACTTTACTTTTAACAATTCTCAGTACTTTACATATTTCTCATCTTTGCCCCATGAATTCGGCATTTCCATTGATTCAAACAATGGTGAACTCTAAATTTGACTTACCTGAGGTGTTAAAAACAACATATGAAAATGTGACAACAGTATTTGTAAAGAGTAATTTATTTTAACAATAAATTATACAAAAAGTACATTACAGGGCTAACATGCTCCAGCACAGTTCAAAATATTCATTTCAGGAGTACTGTAATTTCAAATGAGATATTTTTTATAAGTCTATGAGAAGGTCTACAAAAAGTAGGGCATCTTATTCACGTTTCATTTAAAATATGGAAAAATCTACAAGGCTGCAATAAAAATATCTGCTGAATATTATAAAATCAACATTAACTATTTTATATGTATATACATCTGCTAATTTTCTGTCTTTCTCCTCATCTACCTATTTTCTTTGATTACTAAATAACTGATCAAGCAGGTGCAGCATAATCATATTCTCGTAGGCCTAATTTGCATAAACAGTGAAGTTTGTACTGCATTTTATTATTTTTGTTATATGAATGTACAGTATCCATTGGTTTAAAAATAAATGCCTGTTCCACCTGCCTGAGATTATTTGTTCAAAGCTACTGGAACAGATGAAAACAAATCATTCAACTGCCTCTTTTTAAAGAAAAAAGATTAGTTATTTAAAGTAGGTAAATAATTATAAAGCATATTTTCCTCCATTATTTATAGTTCTTACACAGGTACCTTCTTTTTTATTTTCTGATTCTATTAGTGACCTACTTATTAATAATAATAAATTCTATTAACCATTCCCAGAAAATAAAGATTCATTTTCAAATTTAAAATATCTTATTACAGCATACTCCAATCACTGGTTGCATTACAATTACTTCCTCTTAATTGCAAAATAAGGCTATTACAAAACAAACTAATGTTAATTCATTTTTCTCCTTAGATTCGCCATCGATGCCTTGAAGCAAGTAAGGCTTGGTACTTCATCTACCTTGTACTAGTAGTAACAATATTCACTTATATTCACAACATGATTCCATATCGTGGGCACTTGATATTTTCAAAAGATAGGATTAGTAATACATATCTTAATGTTACCAAAAATATTCTTACCACACTACAATCACAACCTCAAGTGACAGGTAAAAATGTAAAAAATACAGATGGTGTATCAAAGTCAAAGACAGTAAATGCAGTACCAGCAGACATACAACTCCATGCAAGTAAATCATCAAACAAAACTGCAGTAAAAATAAGTAAAACTAATGTACAAAACTATCTGACAAGTAATATCAAATCAGACCATCAAAACTTTTATAAAATTGAGATGGAAGAAGACAATGGGTCTGATTTCCAATATATCCCCATAGAATACTCATTTACACTTTTAAAAGAAAGCATTGAAAAAACGCACAAAGCTGCTTTACAGTATTTAAGACAACATAATCTTACAACAAAGGTACCAAATACAGTAAAATACAGAAATTATAAAGCTCATTCAAGCGTCCAAGAATATGAGACTTCCGTGACCACAATAAATCCTGCAGTTAAAACAGGAGTACCTCAAGGCCATAAATATGCAAAAAGCCAAATGAATTCGAAAGAAAATACAAAACAAAACATTGAGAGACCAGAAGACACTTATCATTCAAGAAAATTCACTGTAAGAGATAGAGATAAAGCATTTCTTAATATAAGAACTATGATGACTCCTTGCAATTGTGTAAGGGAACTACAATCAAACCTCCAACTCTATCCTCCCACAAATGTAACTGAAAAACAGATCTTGCAAAGGATAAATACAACATTTGGAGACTCAACATGTAATGACTGGGTCACAATGCGTGGCTACCACCAAAAGGTAAGTTATGTATGCATGCTGAATACCAATCCATTCACTGATCATGAAGAGACTGCAAAAAGACTTTTCCTTAAAAAAAAAAAAAAAAAAAAATCTGCATTCCCATTCACTCACCCTTCTGGTTTCTGGGTCAGATGTAAGCAAAAATGGGTCAAAATGAGCCATGAGAACCAATGAAAGAAGGACGAAGAGAAATTATTTGACTGTTTTAGAAGGAATGTCATGATGCAGCCACTTCCTGATGCTTCTTTGCATTACTGACTCTAATATTGTGCTAAATTTTTCAATCACCAGAAATGAAATTGTGCTAATACCCTATCTTCCTTTTCACAGGTAATTAGTTTCAGCCTCTATGGAAAATTTCTCAACGAATACTACAACAACACACCATCAATTATCACGCAAGTATCATCCACATACCCTGGATGGTTAATTCGGATTTACCATGACATGAATCTTGAAAGAAAAGAACAAGAACAATGGATGTGCTCCCTCATTTGTAAATATCCAAATGTGGATTTCTGCCATGTCAAAAACCTGACTGGAGGTAATAAAGAAAAACTAAAACTTATCTACCCAAATTAATGATTATAAAACTTATCAATTAAAGATTAAAACTTTAATAACTGAAAACTAATGGTTCTCTGCCTATACAGTATCTAGGATTATAGAGTAATGCAAATACATAATTGACAACCACTTCTTTAAAATGTTTAACATACTGTACCACCAAACAAATTATTAATATATTGTACAGTGAAGATTTTAAAAATTGTTCAGAAATTTGAAAGGAAAAATATTTCAGTAGGTAGTATATACAGTAATTATCCTGACCAACTATTAACTTTAAAGAAATCTGATCTTTAACAGCACTGCAGTGCCTCTACTGTAATGCTTACTTTTAACTCTAAAATTACCAACACTGCTATAATTTTTTTGCAACTTCCTTACCCTTTCTTTATTCTTGGGGTTTTCAAAATAATACTCAAGCATACTTAAACTTTCTCTACAGTAATTACTCTATAATTCCAAGAAAAATTTGTAACATCCATAAAAATGATGAAAGAACATTAAAAATATATTAGAATCTTCTTTTTCTGCATCATTCCCCACTTATATGTGAGGTCGATGCTTTTGACAACTTTTCTCCACCTGGCTCAGTCATACACACTGTTTGCTGATAATTGTTTGTCTCTCAGATATTCTTTAACAATATCCAGCCACCTTCGCTTCAGTTTTCCTCTCACTCTCCCACCAGGCACCTCCATCTGTATCACTCTCCTCCCTACATGTCTCATCCCTTCTCATACCACTGGTCTTCTTTCCTGTGCCTTCTTTAATAGTTCTATGACTTTAGTAGTTTCCCTTGTTCTTTAATTCTTGGTCCTATCCACTTCATCACTCCACACACCCATCTAAGCATTTTCATCTCTACTGCATCCAATTTCTTCTCTTGTGCTCTCTTTACTGGCCACATTTCAGCTCCACGTATCAATGCTGGTCCCACCACTGTCTTATACACTCTTCCTTTAACCTTTATGTTGACTCTGTGGTCACACAAGATGCCAGACATCTTTCTCCAATTTTTCCATCCAGCCTGCACTGTGTTATTTCTACATCCAAATTTACATCACAAGCTACAGTTGAACCAAGACACCTACTTTCTTCTACTCTGTTCAACCTTGTCCCTTCCACACTAATCTTGGACTCTTGATCTTCGTTGAACCTTAGGTATTCAGTCTTCTTTCTACTAATCTTTAATCCTTTGTCTTTCAGTACCTTCCTCCATTGGTCTAATTTTGGATACACTAACCCTCTGTTGGTGCTTCATATCATGATGTCATCAACAAACATTAAACACCAGGGGGAATGATCTCTTATTCCTGGAGATAACACATCCAAAATCAGGTCAAAAAGATATGGACTTAGAGCAGATCCCTTTCAGTTAACCCAACATTGCTTCTAACCTGTGTTCTTGCTCCTTCGTACTTATCTTGGACCAACCTCACATACTTCTCTGGTGTTCCCTTTGCTCACATACACCTCAAAAATATACTCTACAAACTCTGAGCATATTACAAGAGATGTTACCGAGCTAGATTACAACACCAGAAGTGAAATCCACCAATCTGATGGAATTCAAGAAACTCTTTCAATCTTACAGCTTCTGAGCACATAATAATAAATAATTAACAAACAAACAACTTTTCAAAGGTGAAAACCACAAAAGTTACCCATGCTCCCATTTTAATAGGCCTAGGAGACCTAAGTTGGACCATTGGATCCATCTGGAGAGTCAGTGTTCTTGGTGACCCCCTTGTTACCCAATTCTTGATCAGAGACATGGATTCTCCTATACTACAGCGAGAAATTGCAGCAGTGAATGACTGGCTTGAGTCACGTAAGGTAGGAGCAACTTTTCCATTTATATATTCTTATGTCACCAAGCACTGTTCAACCTCAAGTCAATATCTGAAACTTTTATATTTCCTATTTGCCTCAAAATCAATAATCAAATCATGTTGAAGTTCAAAGTTGAAAATCCTGACCTAAGCAGTCATAACTAGTAGAGAGTTATCAGTACTTTTTGTTCCAGTGCTTCCACTTCATGAGAGATAACCCTATGCATGATCAACCCATAATGGCAGGAATGTGGGGAGGCTGTAATTCCTTTTACCCCGATGCAATGCCACGGCTCAGGAATATAGTTTTCAAGTGGTCTAACAAGTCTACATCACACCATTCAAGAGACCAGCTCAACCTTTCAGTATGTACATACCATGTCAACAAAGTACAGTGCAGTATAAATGTTGAGGTATTCTTTAGTAAGAAAACACTAATTACAGTTTTTATTTACTAATTACAGTATATTTTAATGCCTTTTCTTCCAGTGGCTACTGTGGCCAACTTTCAAAAAGAATCACACAGCACATGATGCCTATTCATGCCTTGAGTATCCAGAGTCTCGCCCATTCCCAACAAAACGTCTGAACTTTACTTTCATAGGAATGCGTACATCCAGAAATGAGTTTGCACATGATAAAATCAATATACCCTGTCCTGTACAATGTAGACCAGCCAATCACAAAGATTGGACATTCTGTTAATTTAAGACATTCCTCTATTTATCACATATTAATATGATTATTGTAACTGTGTAATGAAAGTTATGTATTAATAAATTTTAATCAATATTCCTGTTACCTTCAATATAAGGAAAAATGTTGAAAAATAAGACCAAATATGACCGTTACATGGGGAAAAATATAGTAATGGAGTCTCCAAAACACTGTTCTGCAAAGTCACATGTGAATTAAACCTGACTGTTCAAAATTTTGGCATCAAAAATTCAAAATTTCCACAAAGGATCTTTGGAAGTGTGGAACCTGTCTTTTACTATAGTATGCAGATTATAAAGGACTTGAGACACCACATCCAGCTGCTCTCTAAATCATCACACCATTAAATGAAAAAATAGTTTATTCTAAGACCTGATGAATAACAATGTAAGAAAGATTTCACCAGTAAAAACAAATTAGCTGACAATAGTCTAAAAATCATACTGTAATAAAGATTACCCCAACAGGTTTTGAATATATCAGCAACTTTTTCTACAAGAAAGTGCACAAAACAGAAGAATGGAGAGAAATCCCCCAAAAAGAGGAAAATCAGACACAGAAACCTTAATGATAATGTTACTGACATTACTCTAAAGATGAGTTTAACACTGCTTTCAACTACTCAGTTGCCATCAGTCAGTTTTTAAATAACTAAATTGTCAAGTGTGAAGAACATAAAACTACAAGATTCATGGCTTACTGCATATGAGCTTGGTGATAATTTTATACCGTTGTTCATTGCATATTATTTTTTGTGCTAAGAGAATATTTTGGTGCCATTTTAAAGCTGAATAATTGTACAGTACTTTGTGATATGGTAAAATATAAAATAAAGTCAAAATGACAAGTTGCAGTTAACTAAAATTAGAAATTATTTTTTTTAAATAAGATAATACTGTAACAACACTGCACCATCAAAAAGCATAAATTTATTTTGTATGATAAATTTCTTTTCCAATGATATATATTTTGTTGATACTTATGCCTGTTGTTGCATAAAAAATCTAAGGGAGTATATGTCACTATTTTCATGATTAACTCAAACTGGCTTTGATAATTTTCTTTGCATGGCCTCAGCTTTAGGAGAAGATGGAGTTCAACCATCTGCATCACCCTCAAACATTATCTTATATTTGCCAACACTGGAATCTCAGATGATTAAAAATCACCATTCTTCTACAATCCACAATCATGAATTTGATTACCAAGTTAAACAATTCACCATACATTAACTTAGATCACTGAGTTCTTAACATTGCACGATCCATTTCCGTCTTAAATTAGGCATTAAAGATAGTTACTGCTTACAGTAAGCTACTGCAATACACTTTAGATGGTACTACTGTACAGTATAGGCAGCCCTTTGTTGGCCGAGTCGGTTGAGCTTCAGACTGTCACTCGATGGGCCAGAGTTCAATTCCCGCGGCCGGCTGATGAAGAGTTAGAGGAATTTATTTCTGGTGATAGAAATTCATTTCTCGCTATAATGTGGTTCGATTCCACAGTAAGTTGTAGGTCCCGTTGCTAAATAACCAATTGGTTCTTAGCCACGTAAAATAAGTCTAATCCTTCGGCCAGCCCTAGGAGACCTGTTAATCAGCTCAGTGGTCTGGTAAAACTAAGGTATATTTAACTTTGTACAGTATAGGTTCTTTGCAGTATCTCTTCAGGCCCCAACTACTTTGCTTCCTGCTTTTTACTTTCTATCCACTTCCTTTAAAAACATTGAAGCATTAACTTATCTTGTTCTATTCTCAAACCACATTTTAAAAAATCTTTTTGATGAGCCCCATGAGAGCCAAGAAATCTTATTCTGAGGACTTGTTAAACTCCTTGAAAATAATAATAATCTAACATTTGGAGAACTTTATGGTAGCCCATGATGCACACTACAATCTTTGGTAAGGGTCATGTTGGAGAGGTATCAAATGACATCAGCTCTTCCGGACCAATTCTTTTCCATCCTTGGAGAATTGAACCTCAATGGAGCTGTGTTACCTTTGTTTCTTGAGAGAGAGAGAGAGAGAGAGAGAGAGAGAGAGAGAGAGAGAGAGAGAGAGAGAGAGAGAGAGAGAGAGAGAGAGAGAGAGAGAGAGAGAGAGGAGAGAGAGAGAGAGAGAGAGAGAGAGAGAGAGAGAGAGAGAGAGAGAGACTCACTAGGAAGTTTTACTACAGACAACTTCAAAAATGTACCCCACGGAAGTATTAGATCTGAATGCGCTAACAGTTTCTATTCACAGGTGTTTTGGGAAAAAATCACACTGTATAATGCTAAAATGTAGCCACTACTGTAATTATTTCCATTTATTTAAAAATGCACATTTTTGTAAATCGGAATATCAGTCTACTAGTACAAGACCACTTCACAAAACATGCAACTTTATATTTTTGTTAGGTATGTCACAACATTCTTGCTTTCATTGCAGATCACTGCACATGCAAGAAAGCTTATCCAATGCACAGCAAACCCAGGCAAGGTCAACCAGCTAACCTAGTTTAACCTGGAGAATGAGCGACACAAAGTAGAGGCACCTCTGCCAACTTGTGACTGATCCCACAATCAGGCCTACAACAAAACCTTCTACAGTAACTACAACACAATACTGTATCTTAGTACATTGATGAAATAGTTAAACTCCACTAGAAAAATAGCATATGAAAACACATATGAAATCTATGAAAACAAAATTATATAATCTATGATCCATCTAACATTAAAATGAGATTTAGAGTTCAATAAAAAACACAGAACTGAACAGTGAAGGTTTCACTACTTGACACACAAGGTCATCATACATCAAGTTTTAATTTTTCTCAGTGACACAGGAAACCTAGTCTCTGAGTTATGATCATTGATATACTCAACCACAGAAGCCAATTCTTTCAACAGATAACAATTTGATTCTGACTAAGCCATTGTCCAATTAACAATACAAGCAGTCCCCGGTTTACGACAGTCTCGGCCCACGCCATTCCAATCTTACAACACTATTAAAAATTATTCATATAAAAACTGGTCCCGACAAAACACCGAAAACCCAACATTACGATGCGGTTCCAACATAACACTGAAATCCCGATGTTACCGCGGTTTCGACATAAACCCGACGTTACTCCAGTTCCGACATAAACCTGAAAACCTGACGTTACGCCGCCGATTACTTATTGTTCCAACTTACGCTGAATTTTGACCTACAACAAGCCGTAGGAACAAATCTCCGTCATAACTCGGGGACTACTTCCTAAAATCAGAAAGTCAAATTTTCAACAATATCCACAAACTTGATTTACTGTATTGATCTCCTTGATATAATGAATTTTTCAATTGCCAGGTCTTCACCAAGTTGTCAACAAACTTTTAGTAGTGTGTGGCCATTACAAATGTCAAATTGTCATAAGGCAATTACCCATATGAAGTTTTATAGCAAAAAATTTTCAATTTACCAACTACTGTGATTTGGGGTGTACTGCCAGCTCTTTATGATAACTGATATTCACATTAATTTCCTTTCAATACCATTACCTACATATATTAATATTGTCCAACAAGACACTAACTGAATCATACTGAAAAATTGCATCTTCATATAATATCTGTTATTAAAAACTATACATCACAATACTTCTGTTGGAGATTGCAAATAATCCATCAAAATTTTTCCTCATGTGCTGTTACTACTCTTTCAAGTTACTGTAAATAATTCTTCAATATGTCTTCATCCCAAATACAGCAGCACAAAAGCATTAAGAAAATTCCTGGTCAATTATTATCTTTATGAAAAATCAATTTAAGCTGCAGGCATACTATTACATTTCCTCTGATTTTTTATGAATTTCCCAATGGAAGAAAACAGGTGTTTCCTACTTTTAGAAATTTCCTAAACTAGTTAAAAAATGTGACAGCGCATAAAAGATATTACTGTTTATTCATCAAAGCTGGAACTGTTTCGTTATTTCTTTAAAAAAAAAAAAAAAGTTACTTTTTGGGGGCCCTTTTTTTTTTAGCACATCTACATTCATCTGACAGTATACAAACTTGATATCAAGCTTTATAATTTGGGATGACTGGTACCTGAGATGAGGTATGTATCTTATATTATATATATATATATATATATATATATATATATATATATATATATATATATATATATATATATATATATATATATATATATATATATATATATATATATATATATATATATATATATATATATATATATATATATATATATATATATATATATATATATATATATATATATATATATATACAAGTATATATAAGCCAGAAAAATGATAAAAAATGCATCATGCCTGAGAACCAGAACAGTTTTTGGCTGGTGGTTAAAACTAACAAAAAAACCCACAACATACAGACATAATGATTATGGCATGAATCAGTCCAAATGAATAGCTGTATACTTTATCAAAATATACAAAAAAGTATAATTACTCGAAACAGCTAAAGAAAATGGATGAAACAAAAACCAATTTTTCGAGAGAGAGAGAGAGAGAGAGAGAGAGAGAGAGAGAGAGAGAGAGAGAGAGAGAGAGAGAGAGAGAGAGAGAGCTATGAAACTTACCTATCATCTGAGTGAGATTCTCCTGTTCGTAGTACCCTAAGAGGAAGGACAAAATTAGGGCGACACCGAACACCAGCACCACCAGCAGGGTCAGAACCACCACTGTCTCTACGATGCGGGCTCTCAGTCCCTGTAAGATGAACACTATTCAGTATCTTCAATAATGAGGAGTTGCAATTAAGACTAATAAAGAACTGATAGTGGGGGTAATAATATTTTAGGTACCTTTTTCCTATTGATGACGATCAAAGTAGTCAAAAAGAATGTTGATTTAATGAATATTAGGATGATAAAAGTTTATTATTATAACCCACAGACTGCTTGCATCTATCATCCTACAATTGGCATCAATACTAATCAAAACTTCATTGCCCGCCATTAATCTACAGGCAACGACTATCATATCTTTAACGTTCAGCACTTACATGTTTACGAGATTAATGTGCCATTCTTACACAAAAGAACTACGGAAATTAAATATCACATATACGTTACTTACATAAAACATGCAAAGTAAAATGAATTAGGAAAGGGTAAAAAAAAAAACTTCATACATTAAACAATTAAAACACACATGGCATCAACTAATTCCCTGTGCTAACTGCTTTTCTTACCTTCTTTGAGCCCGGAAAGCCTTCGGACTCCGTGAAGAGATATGCGAAGGGAAGACCCACAAACAGGGACAAATTGGAGAACAGGAAGATGATGTTCCACAACCCTGGGAAAATATTTAAATATGTTAGTGTTTTTTCTAGCATCACCACCTCTTTCAGAGATATGTTTGCAACTTATTGAATACAATTACTAGAAAGACCTGCCAGAGGACTTCCGTAATATAAATGAAGACAATCCTTCATCTTGATAATTTATTATCATTAGAGTTCTCGCAACCTGACCTTATTTTATGAAGGAAATCAAATATAAGTTTATTTGATAAGTTCCACAAAACAGTAAAAACCAAATGAAAAATAACATCAAATTAGCTTTTAAAAATTTAGTTATACACTGGGCCATCAAATGCAACCGAGGAAAATACCACTGTTTATCTGAGCTAGAGACTAAGCATACTGAATAAAAAAGTGAATTAAAAGACTTCGTATACTGGGCAAATTAAAAATCAAAGAAAGTCGAGAGAGAGAGATGAGTCAAAATAAGCTTTGGCCCGACGTAATTGCATGAAGGGAGAGCAGTAGATAAAGTCAAGCTACTCCTTATTCCCCTTCCACTTGTTTTACTTCCATTTTATTCTCCTGCATGGACGAGGGAGCATTCGAAATGCAAACTCAAACCATCACTAAAGAATAGCTAGCTACAGATGGCACATCTACTTGAAACTAGGCTTTTAAGCCTGCATATTTTATAGCGAACACAAGCATGTAGACCAAATTTTATAACAATATAAAACACCTGCAAATGACAGATGGCACTGAACAACATTTATTTATCAAATGCTTCATTATTATGTATGTGGTACATCTGTTTGCGTATTTATTCAAATATCATTGGCATTAGTATTTTAATATAAATTACATCTATTCTCTTTTTTCAAAAGTCAACACTAGCAAGTGGAGGCTCCCAAAAGAATATGTTCGTTATGCATAACAACATTCATTACTGACGATATTATCCACGCATGCTTTATGTTCTCAATCGCTCATAAGTAAAAATGAAAAACAATAACAATAGCTGTCGAAGGCATCTTGCCTCGAGTATCTCTGGTCCCTGTAAACCTAAGTAAAACGTTGTGCAGAAGGCGAAGTGCGATACAATAACACCACCATAACCGCACAGCCGTGAGTTAAAGGACCTCATTGAAATCAAGGACACAAAAACACACATACACAAAGACTTGGATTGTAACTTAGCAATTGGATGGCCCCACCAGCTGCTCGTGTGATAAACAGAAGTGAAGTGATAGCGCTCGCATGTATCTGGCTTTCGGGTTCTACGTTGTTGAAACGAAACAGGCAACTAACATCAGCAACTGGCAACCTCTCAATAGCAAAAGCAGATGATAAATAGTTACAGAAAATACAACGAGAGAAAGAGAGAGGGAAATTTTTTCTATGAACACATCGTTAGTAGATCTAATTCGACGAACATCCAACAACCATAGAGCTTCACCAGTTGCCGACACGGGACGCAGAAACCAAAGGAGTCGATAGGAAAATCTACTGTTAGTAAGGATGCAAATGCTCTACTGTCTACTTTTCACCATAGTACCGAAGGACAAAGCTGAATGCCACATACAGTCATAATTCCTGAAAGTTTAAGAAGATCAGCAGTATTTCTTTCCGTCTCCCATCATGCTACTGAATTGCTGTAACCCTTCAAATACTTCAAATACCGTAATTATAATTCGGAATTATCACCTTCAACCCTTCACTCCACATTCACTGCTTCCCCTCTCCTCGTACCTGCCCTCGAGAAGGTTACTATGTCGTCCCTCCCATGGGCTTCTGCACGAGAAAGAACGAGACATTCAATTCTAGGCAAGTACAGTACAAAGCTTCTCCTTACCCTGAATGAGAGAGAGGTTGAGCCACTGCACGTAAAGGGAGTCGCGGTACAGCGTAAGTACTTCGTTGCTCATGATGCTGATGGGCAGGAGGAGGACCGCCCCCAACGACACCGATAAGCTAAAGGTGCACAGCCACAGCCTGGAAGCAAGAAACAAAAATCAGTTTTGACGAAAGAAATGGGCAGAATGATAATCAAACAATACCATGGATAACATTCGTAAAATAAACCTCCAAATTAATTAGATCAATATTGATTACAATAAACCCCCAAATTTATTAAGTTTATTAAAATAAACCTCTAAATTAACTGGTGTTAATGTTGATGCATTGAATTCATGTGTACGTATGGAAATATCTGACAACATTAACTCTTAAACTGACGTAGGCACAGGAACGCCAAGTAATTCTGTTTTGATACCCACAACCTCATTCACACAAGCTTTTTCTCTAAAATCAGCAGGTGATTCACATAACTGCAATAAGAACAGTCAGTTACACGTTCATCCTTTACTGTTTAAGTTCCCTTGTGCAGAAAGCGTCCACAACATCTACTTCTTGAAACTAAAAAAAAAATGACAAGCGAGTAGCGCGTCAAATCATCAATTGCAAACTTTGCTACTCGCCTCTTCTCTTGCGCACACTCTCACGCTTCGTGAATAACAGGGCTCTTCTAATCTAATACTTCTTTCCCACCGTCCAGCCAGGATTTTCTCTGTTCCCATCCCCTCCTTTCTACCAAAACTTCAAATTTACAGATTTTTTCAAGCACGTTTTCAAACTACATTTTCAACAATGCTAATTTTTTTTATCTCATCCCCGTCAAATTTCTGCGTCTTACCCTTTCAATTCTTCTCACTGTGTAAGTACTATGCACATAACTATTCTTTACAGATTCAGCCTTATTTACATTTAACATAAACTTATACACACACATATATATATATATATATATATATATATATATATATATATATATATATATATATATATATCACTAAAATCCCATATAGGTCCTACTACGAATGTACCCTTTATCCTGAGTTCAAAAATTACAACCCTAAAAACCTGAGTAACAAAGTCCCACCCCAGCAAATACAAGAATAGCTTCCAGAAACAAAATCAAACGACAAGGAAAAGAACGTACAATAAAGGCTGAAAGAATAAATGGCAAACTTAATGCCTTCTCGTAAACAATTATAATAATTTTAGCAAATATTTAAAAGTAATATCTATAATACTAGCAACAATAATAACTCCGCACTTATAAAATATGAATGCCGCAGTAAAGAAATATCATGAATAAATTGAAATGGACATTTCATCATGCAACTGTCGTCAGGGCGGAAAATTAAAAAAGAAAGTTACACCACTAAACACCGTACACCTAAAGGACCAATGACAGCCTTCCTTCTCTGGCGGATTCCTTCTCTTTGCTGCGACGCACAGGCAGAGGAGGGAATTCAAGGTCGTTTGCTCCCATGCTATAATCTGTGCCCCCAAAACAACTACATCCGCTCTTATACTAACTGAAACTTATTTTTTCATCTAAATGGGAGTGGAGGTCTTTCTGATGTTCAGAAGTAAAGGAGTTGTTAGTGGCTAGAACAGTGGCATATATATATATATATATATATATATATATATATATATATATATATATATATATATATATATATATATATATATATATATATATATATATATATATATATATATATATATATATATCACAAACACACACACACACACACACACACACATATATATATATATATATATATATATATATATATATATATATATATATATATATAACTATATATATATATATATATATATATTAGGTTTGGTATATATATACATTATATTTAAATTGATACAATTAATTATTCAGTTAAACTAAACAAAAATGATTCTCTGTTTTGGTTTGGTCACACCCATACAATATTTAAATTGATACAATTAATTATTCAGTTAAACAAAACAAAAAAAGCATAAACGTTTTGCTTCCAAGAGAATAAAATGAACAGGCGCTTACTAAAGGAAGGAAAACCTCTGAACGAATCAAAATAATGTCCACCTTGTCTTAAGTCAAAAAAAGACGGGTGTTTCGCAAAACACGAGTCAAACAACAACAACACAACAACAACAACAACAAAAACAACAACAACAACTCAACGAACTCCGAGTATAAGAGGGCCTCTGAATGTAAACAAACTTTTTCTTCAAAAAATACCTTTCATTTGGATGCTTTTTAGTCTCAAAAACGAAAGGAAACGGTCTGGGATCATTTCGTTAGCAACTCTTCAACGATATACTATAATAAAGTCATTGGTACGTATAAAGATTTATGTTCATGGAATTCACAACCAGCTGCTAATTGCAAAGAGAGAGAGAGAGAGAGAGAGAGAGAGAGAGAGAGAGAGAGAGAGAGAGAGAGAATTCAAAACGATACTTTAATACTAAAAAAGGCATTTCCAAAGCTATTCACACACTGCACTAACACATAAACACAAACCTGTTACAATATTCAACAACGCACAGATCACTCCCAACAAAAACTGGGCATGAAAAGAGGTAAAAATTTTCTCAACTTGAAGTACTTAATGAATAACTGTTCCCATCGTCTGGGCATAAGCAACATATTACTATAAAATAAAAATATAATCACATCGTAGACGCATCTACTAAAAACCGTCCATAAGGAAGGTACATTTCAAGCACCTCTGCTTAAGATCTTGCGTCCTCCTCTTTCCTTCACTGCATTAATATAAACTTGTCATGCGTGTAAACACACGTGTGGAGTTGCAGTCTTACTGTTTAAATAACTTTCCACTGTTTTCCGTCTCTGACCTTTTAATAACTTCGACAAATTCTAAAAGACGCCTTCAAAATTGGAAACAATGGAAGAAACGAAAGTTCCGATGCACAACTTCCGTCCACGAAATTCTCTTTGATACCTGTTTTCCATATGCCCCCCGCTAATCTCTATTAACCAGCGTCAGAACATTTCCAGTTGTGCAATCTGAATTTTATAAAACTGAAATCATGAAAAAAAAACTGGTTTAATTTCCCTAGGAGTTCAAATCCTTTAAAAATTGAAAAGATTTTATTACTTCAGGCTGTAAATTGTTGCAGAGTTATTGTAAAAGGTATAGTTGCCATTCTTCTTCTTCTTCAATCTATGCAATGGGTGCGTCCACAATAATTTTCTTAATAAAAGTAGCAAACTGGACCGTCTCCAGTGAATGTGTTGTGAATCACACAGACTTGTTTCTTTTGTTATTATCACTTCAAATGACGTTGTTGCGAATAACAGAAATGGGTTAGAAGGCCCAAGATGCCAACAGAGAAAATTTCTGTATTTCTGTATTCACTGTCAAATCATTATCATTCTTACAACTATATGAATATTAATAATAAAAGTACTGTCAACATCAATATTATTCTTTACTGAATATAGCATCGTTCAAGGCCAACGACAACCTCGAACCCATCTAATACACCAAAACCTAAACAGGCCTCACATTTTCAAGAGTCGTCTAACTGGTTATGCACTAGCATTATGAAGAATGAATCCTCGAACATGTGCTGAATTGTGTAATAGAGAGGAAAAATCAAGAAGTACCTTTTAACAAGAATTACTATTACCAACTTGTTGTCAATGAACTTCACGCTTCAATTTTCTCTATATGCGACAATAAATTTATAGTCACTGTACACACACACACACGCACACACACACACACACACACACACACACACACACACACACACATATATATATATATATATATATATATATATATATATATATATATATATATATATATATATATATATACTTTTAAATTGTGCAAGCACCTAAGTCTGGTACAAAATACAATATACAATCGTACATGACTCAGAAGGTTATTTTGTAAATCAAATACGATGCTCAAAAACTATTCATCAAAACTGGCCCATTTAAACGAAAACTCTAATGGACAACTATTTTGGATTTTTGAGGCTGCAATAAAAACTTATTGAAACCGGCAAATTTTTAAATTATATATGTGATGCAACACAATTCCACACGCCTTCAGCAGCAACTTCCGTTGAAGTACTTAGAAATGAAGAATATTTTTTTAAGTGGTTTCATCCAAATGGTTTGACGCTTTCCTACTTAAATCCCTCCCATTTCGACAATATATGTTTTGACAAACAGGGAACACTAAACTTTCTCTCTTTTTCTGCTTTTCTCTTTCCAAATCCAAACTGCTAACCACTAGGTACCTAATTCACAGCTTAGATCAGCACAAGCAAATCGGACTTTTAGCCAATTGCTCCTCGTCGTCAGACTCTACTCGGGGAAACAAACATTGGTCAATCTGTTTGCGAGCTGAAAACTCTACTTGCACCAAGACGAAACACACATACACATACAGAGAGAGAGAGAGAGAGAGAGAGAGAGAGAGAGAGAGAGAGAGAGAGAGAGAGAGAGAGAGAGAGAGAGAGAGAGAGAGAGAGGGTGGATTTAACACTCATGCAAAAATGATCTCCTTAGAGAAAACATAAAAACAGATTTTCACATTTTGTAGAATAACTGACTCGCACTCACAAACACCGCTTGTGAAAAAGTGAAGCCTGATGTGAGCTGTACAGCTGAGGAAACGGCGACAATCAGTTACAAAGGCCTCATACCGCAATGTGTATAGAAAACGACTTTTTAAGGAGTGAAATGTATATAAACCGAAATTTGCGGTGGGTTACTGTTCATAAGGAGAAAACTGTTTCGGCTCCTTCAAAAAGTGCGGTATGTGGAGAACCTCCCGGATTTTTATTATTATTATTATTATTATTATTATTATTATTATTATTATTATTATTGGTGTACCCACTGTACCGCTGAAAATCAGGTAACACAAGAGAGTCGCGACAGCAAGCCTTGACCCTATATAGATACGTTACATATCGCCCCGAAGCTCGGACCAATGTACCGTTTTGCACACTTATACAAGGGTATCTGTGCGAGCCCTGGCCCGGACTGGACGACAAAAAGTCAAAAATTAAAATAAATACGTTTTGTTATCATTATTAATTATGAATATACTTGTGTTATTATTCACCAAACAAAATAGAAGGGCACTACTGTATTCACAGGTTGTTCTCTAAGACACCACCAAGTTTTTCTAAAACAACAATACACACACACACACTTACAAATCAATCGGGAAAACCAGGATGCCAACATAACTAAAAATAAGTAAATAACCCCGAGTAAAAATAAAACGTCAGGCTCCCAGTTCTCTTGAAGAACTAGGTTCGCAACAACTAGGAAACGGGATGAAAAAACGAAATGAGTGCTTGCAAAGGAACTAGGAAATCCAAAGCAAGACAGGAACTAGACTTAACTGCGATGCAAAGCAAAAACACATTAGCCGAGGATCTGAAAGGACGCAGGGCAACCGGTTTCAAAACGTCATTGCTGGCAAGCGTTTGTAAACAACGACAACAATCCCAGAAGAGTTCAGAGTACGTCCTAGAAAAAAAAAGTCCGAATGCAGTTGCATTCTTTTGTATACGATACTATTACTCTGAGGTCCCATGGCCTTTGTCTTCAATTTTCTTTCTTATTTATTTATTTATTTATTTATTTATTTATTTATTTATTTATTCATTTATTTATTGACTTCCTTGCGATTTGTGTACATTTATTTTCATTAGCACTTTAGTATACATCTTTGCTCCATTTTCCTTCTTTTATTAATATACCGTGTGTGTGTGTGTGAAGGCTCGCTCAAATAATGTTTATGTTATCTTTGCTTGTTCCTGCGAAGGTGTACCTTACATAATCTGAAGTAGAGGTATCTTTTCTGGGCATTTCCTCCACGGTAATCACGGGATTACTAGAGTTTATACATCTCTGCACTGAGACAAAGCGAATGGCGCCATTAGCCAGAGTGGGCGAAACTCCTTTGTTAAACCAAAATAAAGAGAAGTCAATATTGTGCGGCTGGATTCTACCGCACTTTTCAAGGCAGGAGGCTCAAGGTCTCTGGAAAACTAACATCATTTTGGTGGGAATTGCATTCTGACTGAAAATATTAAAGATATATAGTGCAACTATACATGTATATTTACCTGAGCAAATACGTAGTGTTTGTTTATCACAATATTTTCTATAAAAATAATGTTGGTCAAATCCTCCCATTCTGGTCGCTTGGCTACTGTTGTGCACACAATACCACCACTTTTTTTTTCGTTTTTTTTTTAGGGTACTACCATTTTTGTCTCACCGGTCTCCGCATTTGCAGGATAATCTAGAACCTTATACATTATAAATTCTACACCAGAATTTGACGGATGTGCGATCCCACAAATAATACGAAAAAAGAAACATTTTATTAACAAAATGTAAGAAAATGTCCAAATAAGCCAACGCTGGCGCACAACAACACTACCCCGAGTGGTCAGTCGCAGTCGCAAGAAGTCAGTGAATAAAGGCATAGTTATCCTCGTCCCCAGCACGAGGCCCCTCTGCAGTTGAGGAAAATACAGCCAAAATCGACTGCTTTAATGGAGGACAGGTTTCCCGAAGGTGCGTTCACGAGAGGATAACAGAAGCATAATTCTTGGAATAGAAGGAGAAGGGGGCAAAGGTCACTACTACGCTGTTAGGGCTATTCTGCGCATATACCATCAAACGCCTGCAATGCCAAATAGGGGACGGTACCATAAAAATGAAACGATACAAATTCATAATCTCGAAACCAACAAAGGGTTTGACCTGTCAAAAGTTACATCAGATACGCAGACAATAATATGCACTGCATTATTAGCTGCATGTTAACATGATATACGAAAAAAAAAAATTTACTAAATATTTAAGAGCACGGGCCAGTGGGAGGAAAAATCTAATGATCTTTTCTTGCTCAAACCAAAAAAAAAAAAAAGCTTAAGAAGGGGAGAAGAATAGAAATCAACTACGAAGGAAGATACGAACCAGCCTCTTAACAGAGGGAAGATTGTGCGGCTATGAATCACGAAAAGTGAAGGTGATAGAGAATTTCAGAGCTTGGGAGAGAAGTTAAAACTTTATATTCGCCTCTAATTAGGAAATAATGTTTGGATTACCAGATGAATGACTTCTGCAGTGACTAGTTCCATCATGATAATAAGAGCCCCGTACAAAAAAAAAAAAAACCGGCAAAAATGAGGATATTGAACTACCACATATAAGCTGTCATCTAGTCTACCGTAATGCCGAACTGAAGTTTTTAGTGCCTTCAGTGTGACGATGAAGTTGTGTGTGTGTGTGTGTGTGTGTGTGTGTGTTGTGTGTGTGTGTGTCTGAGAGAGAGAGAGAGAGAGAGAGAGAGAGAGAGAGAGAGAGAGAGAGAGAGAGAGAGCTGGTAAAACTGAGGATATTGAATTACAATATATAAGCTGTCATCCAGTCTACCGTAATGCCGAACTGAAGTTTTTAGTGCCTTCAGTGTGACGATAAAGTTTGTGTGTTTTGTGTGTGTGTGTGTGTGTGTGTGTGTGTGTGTGTGTGTGTGTGTGTGTGTGTGAGAGAGAGAGAGAGAGAGAGAGAGAGAGAGAGAGAGAGAGAGAGAGAGAGAGAGAGAGAGAGAGAGAGAGAGAGAGAGAGCTGATGTGAGCAGATTCTGGCACTAATTTAATCGGTTATTGTAAGTAATGAAGACTGACTTCACTTTAAAATTGGGTACGATGTGCCAAATCGAGTTAGAACTGCGTCCTGCACTGGGATCGTTAAAATGAACCAAGACCCGATGCAACTGCAGCTAAGCACAGAGTACGAAGAGTTCAATTACAGAAAAAAAAAAACTCGGAAAACAACTCAATCCACAAACTCCTGAGACGCCTCCGGATTAATCTTCATGCGCTGGACTTTCATTTGACACTTTTTCATGTGACAGTTGTTTCCATCTCTAAGCAGCTGTGCTTCTATCCTTTAATCATTTAATAATACGTTTCCTATATTTCTCCAAATTTTCATATACCTTACCTTAATTATTTTGTGTTTCACCATCTTTAAACATTTTCTTCTTACAATTTTACTAAAATGACTTTTTGTGCAATTCGTCTTCTACTTATAACTCAGCTCTAGCATTTTCCAAATAGTTATCATGTTTATGTAAAATTAAAAGATCCCATTCTTTGGTTGCATCTGTAACTGCTTGTAAATTTTAAGTGATATACCTATCTGCCATTTCTTTAAATTACCTAGAAATATTTGTATTTCTTCCTTTTCCAGACTACGCGCATTTTCCCATACAGTCACATTCTTGCGGTTAATACGAGACAGACGGCGTGTTGCAAGGTTTCGCTTCCCACAAGTGGAAACAGGATCTTCTATATCGTTTTACCAGGCAGTATCTAGATCTAGAGCGAAGGTGAAAAACTAGATATTGGTTTCCATAATTTAACAGTAGCTAAAAAAGGATTAAAGGCTACCATTAATGCTTTCTATCTATATGGAAACATACGAAACATTTTCTTAAAATCTCCCTCGAGAAACTAAGGTACGATTTCCAACAAAAATACAATTTATTTTATGAGTTACATGCATCAATGTACTTTTTATCGATTTAACAGTGACATTCATGCAATGACGATGTTTTAAGGACCTGAAACCCCAACTCATCTCCTAAACTCGTCATGATGTGAAAAAATACATTGCAGACTTTAGGAAAATATAAAAAATATAAAAAAATGCATGCAGCTTAACGACCAGCAACAAGCAGACTGACATCCACTCTCATTTCTATTAGGAGAATTTTTCAAATTAACCATATAAATTCTGTTTGTACATAAATCTGTACTTCTACGAAATATAAGTTATTAAGGCTTATTTATCATGTTCTTTAAAAATTTGTAAAAAAAAGTTTCAATTAATGTTTCACCTTTTTTTTGCATAAAGTTCTTTTTTTGCATAAAGTTCTGACTTCATATCAATTTTGACCACCTATATATAAATAGTCATATTACTAAAGAGCATTGCTTGTTAAACACATGTCAGCATAACAGTTTTGCTCAATTTTCTGCATTAGAATTGAAACCTAAACTAAAAATATTTCCATTTCTTTGCCGTTATTTGTAACAATATGTGTTACGGGAGTCTGAGCTCGTCTTGAGATATTTCTATTCAACGGTGTACCTATATTTACCAAAATCAACTTAGTTGTCGTGGTATACCATCACAAGTAAAAACATTAGTTTGCTTAAAACATTCAAGTAATAGTTGCTCACGGGAGTCTGCGATGTACTTGTCTAATATGTAAATTTGTTTTATTATTATTATTATTATTATTATTATTATTATTATTATTATTATTATTATTATTATTATTGTTATTCTATGTATAATAACAATTATAATGATACTTTCTTATAAATCTACAGCAAAGCCTTTGAGAGAGAGAGAGAGAGAGAGAGAGAGAGAGAGAGAGAGAGAGAGAGAGAGAGAGAGAGAGAGAGAGAGAGTTAGTTTTCAAGTTATCCCCCTAACACCTGCTACATATTTTTAACGGGCTACTCAGACAATACTGGTCTGCTGTAATGGCTACCAGATCCAAGACCCCAACCCTCTGCCACCTTGGGAAGGTTCTGGAAGGAAACTACAAGCTAGAATCATCGTTACTGGCCATGATTCCCTATTTAATTGTCTCTGATGCTGTTCTTAATTTGAAAGGTATACTTGCAATAAGTTTAATTTTACCATGTTTCTCTCTCTCATAAGCCTCTCCTCACTAATAAAGAGTCCAGGGATCGATCCCAGGACAGGAACAAAGGTGATTTACGCCCGCTTTCTGATTGACATATTTTGCCTAGTTTGACCTGTGAATTGGGTACCTGCTTGTTATTTTACTATAGTGGGACACAGCCAAGGATGGAGAGACAGAGGAAGAAACGGAAAATAGAAATAAAGTTTTCAGCGCTCAGTCATCGTATCATTCTCTCTCTCTCTCTCTCTCTCTCTCTCTCTCTCTCTCTCTCTCTCTCTCAAAGGACTGACAGATATACCGTCCTTCGACTTAATACTACAGTCATCACCGGTTTCATTCCCTAATAGTTCCCAAAATTGAGTCCATTACTTTCGAAATTGCCAAATTCCACGTGCAGTAAATCTATCTGAATTAGATAAGCATTCTTGGACCGCAAGACAGTGTTTCTCAAAAATGATCTTACTTCACGAAAAGTAAATTCGTAGTGAGTGTGATCGTTTCTATAAACATCCTAACTGTAAAAGTTCAGCTAAGCTATACCTTTCGTCGCTCTTTTTCCTTTTTAAGGGCTTAATAAGTTAATAAATGCCCCAATCCATCGGTCATTGGATTCTTAAAATAAAAAAAAATATTCGATCATGATTATGACAATAAGATTGATGCAATTAGAACGTGGAAGGGTTCAACTTCATATCTAACAAAAAATGACAACATACATGGGATATCAAAAAATATCTAAAAGAACTTGAACATAAAGTTGACATAAAAACGTATCTAAAATTTGTTTCTATTCTTTGCAATTTGGAACTGTTCGGCATTTTAATTTTTCACGTTATTTGCTATGTTCAGTATAACAACCTATCTAAACGTTACTGGTGCATGAGAGAGAGAGAGTGAAAAAAAGAAATTATCAGAAAGTCTGTCCTTCAACTTTATCACTAAATTTAACAATGGCTTACTCATTTAAGTACGTTTTTCAGGTAAAATATACAAGCGAAGATTAAATATGAGACTGAATGAAAAAAGATAAAGGGACAATGGCTTACTTGTTCTGAAGTACCTTCTCCAGATTAAATATAAGAGCGAAGACTCAGTTCAAGACTGAATGAAAAAATGAAGGGAAAAGATCTAGGCAACTCCAAATTATAATAAAATTCAGAAAAAGAATGTGACGAATTCCGCATGTATTCCTGGGAATTTCGAGCAGTAATCAACGGTTCCCTGAACAGATAGAAGTAGTAAGTGGTATCTGACTATATTATTAAAAATTATATTAATATCAATAGGAATGACAGCTGAATATTACTATGAATGACCAGTGTTTTCAAACTGATAGCTAATATCAATACTACTAAAAATGCCAGCTAAATAACAACAATATTAAGAAGGACAGGTAAGTACCATTATCAATGAATATGACAGATGAATACCAACGTCACTAAAAATAAGAGATGCTTACCAACATTATCTAGAATGGCTAAGATATATGCACTACTAAGAACGACACACTAATTTAAAAAAAACCGTTTGTTGCTTCCTAATAATACCTTAGGCATGTAAAATGGTTGAAAATATTAAAAAGAATGAATGGAAACTCATTACATTTCAGGAAACATCTGCTGGGGAATAAAGGTACCGACTGTATTTCTGGGATATTTTCTTTCAAAATACGGCTGGATTTGCAGAATGAAATATCGCCGGATATATTCACCGGTGCACTGCCAAACCTGTTAAGAGTTTCTAGGTTCCTATTCATACTACGAATTAATGTTATAACTAAAATGAAGCAACGATTACTCAACGGCTACACCTGTGGGATGCTTACCATCTGATTTGTTAAGAACACCAGGTGTTACGATCTAAAGATCAACTACTTACTGTAGCACACTGTTACCGTTAAGTTGTGGGGTCTTCGCATCCCTGCCTTTCAATTTTCACGTCAATATGTTATATGTCGAATACAGGGCTATGTTATGAGTGACTTCAAATTTCAGAACTAACGTTACTTCAGGTCTCTGGTATACATTAATTTATTCCTTTTGCTTCAGAATAAGTTAAGTCGCTCCCAAACTGATGGTTCGAGAACACGCTGAAATTCTTATCTGAGGAGTATATTATCATGCTTTCATTTCATTCAAAAGGAGGCATATATCTTCCGTGAGGGAGAGAAATATCTTTTCGTTTTTTTAGTAAGTGTGTGACAGATCTTTTACGGGAATAAATGACTAATGGTTACGGATCTATCTGGTGAAAGAATCACTGAAGAAAGTATCCACTAAGCTTTAAGAAATCACATAATTAATTATACTTTACAGAATATGATAAGGCTTTTTCATTCAAATTCACTTTATTGCATAGACCTTACTTAGTTTCTGTAAGAAAAAAAAAACATAGTTTCCTCTAAGCATATTAACCAAACACCCATCTCTCTCTCTCTCTCTCTCTCTCTCTCTCTCTCTCTCTCTCTCTCTCTCTCTCTCTCTCTCTTATCTTTGCAGCAAAGGACTAAATTCCCGATTCTGTTTGAGGCAAAGTGCCTACATTCCTCACAATGTTTACAAAAGAAATGTATTTTATGTCTATTAAAAAAAATAAATAACCACTTCCGGTCAGGACGAACAAATTGTGTCAAAGCCGGCACAGACAGCCCTGAGGACTGCCTAACCCTTTGGGCTCTGGTCTAGAAAGGTAAGAAAATTAACCTCATTTCCACGATTATGAATAACATGTGTTAACTCAGCTTTCGAAGAGAATGCATCAAATCCGAACCATCAGCAGAGGAGAGAGATATTTATCAGAGTTCAATGAACACAAAAACATAGCAAATAAACACTGGATGACGGAATGGACAGCTTAAAATCGTTAAATTATAATTATTTTAAAAATATAACAGATTTAAATCTTTAGTCTGATAATGAAAGATGAGATAAACAGGATTTTAAAAGTTCTCTGTAAAGACATTACGATAGGCAAATCATTTTGGATTTTTTCATCATGCAACTGTTTATTCGCGAGATTTCCCAAACAAAACGCCTTCTTTTACTTTCATTAAACTATATAAAGGTGATCTGCAGGTCTCACCGCCACTGGATAAAAACAATGACTTGTACATAATAGGTACCAAATTCTTTCGCATTCTCCGATGAAGTCGATCAAGATGTTCCATTCCATGAAAACAAATCCGCTCTGATAATAGTGTGCGTGTGTATGAGAGAGAGAGAGAGAGAGAGAGAGAGAGAGAGAGAGAGAGAGAGAGAGAGAGAGAGAGAGAGAGAGAGAATTTGCAAGAAGACAGACATACTGGATATCGATTAACTTAAATACTCTCGAGACACATGGACAGACAGTCGAACAACCAGAGAATTTTCTCATTTCACCAGTCCCCTGAGGCAGAGTGCTGAAGGCTTCGGCAGCCACAGCCTCTGAATCAACCACTATAACGATGGTTAAAAATCCACCAAGGGGGTTAAGGGGAAAATGAAAACCCCCCTTTAGGGGAAACAATCTCTCTCTCGAAGTAGATAATCAGAATTCTGGACTGAAGTATGTTTTGCAATAAAATTCACAATCTCACTTGTGTCTTCATGAAACCGACCATTCTATGAATACAATGCATGATACCTATAAATATTCAAAATTTTCGTGAGAGAGAGAGAGAGAGAGAGAGAGAGAGAGAGAGAGAGAGAGAGAGAGAGAGAGAGAGAGAGGGGGATTGCTACCAACAAAAATTTAAAGATCATTAACTTTTTATTACTGCTCTCTCCCTCACATTAATAAACAAACAAACAAACACACATAAAACATATATCCATATATATATATATATATATATATATATATATATATATATATATATATATATATATATATATATATATATATATATATATATATATATATACTGTATATATGTGTGTGTATATATATATATATATCATGAAGCTACAAATATCGCTTAATATCAAATCCACGCTACCTCGGGAATATCCCCGATGGGAATTATCGAGACTCGGCAGTGCCCGTCCATTTATCACTTATAAATTCCCCTTCGGTGATAATTCCCCATCGGGGATATTCCCGAGGTAGCGTGGATTTTGATATTAAGCGATATTTAAATCACGTAAAAAAATGTCATAAAAATGCTTACATATATCGTATATATATATATATATATATATAAATATATATATGATAAAAAAATATATATATATATATATATATATATATATATATATATATATATATATATATATATATATATATATATATATATATATATATATATATATATATATATATATATATATATATATATATATATATATATATATATATATATATATATATATATATATATATATATATATATATATATATATATATATATAATACAGAGAAATATAACAGTGGTTGCATCGATTCTTTTCATATAACACAGTCAGATACAGATAAATTAAATCTAAAAAACTAATATGAAACGTTAGGCAAAACATTTGCGTTCTTACTTCACTGAGGTGAATTACCCAACTTCGGCACCAGATGTTAAAAAGTTGGGCAATAAACGGGATCAAGTTAGGTAATAACGTCTGTTCCCGCAGTTAACAACTTTTTTTCGATCTTTCACAGGGGAGCTGTACAGGATAACAGAAGAATAACGTGACACTGAAAAACACTTGCAAGTTTTCTAGAAGACATTAATAAACAGAGAACAAGTTGAGGTACGGTGTCTTCATAATAATCATGAACCTAACCTTCATGCTGAAACAAGAATAGCAAGAACAAAGTCAATTTCGAAATTCATCACTTAGTGAGAAAGATAAATTCTCATGACACCTCCAAGATATAAAATCAGATGATTTTTTTGCCACTGAAATTATGATTTCATCTTTACAATGAAAGAAAAACTCGTACAATTACAAAATAGGGAAAAAAATTCAACAGGATGAAAAAAAAACAGAGATTTACTCTTTACGCGAAAAATTTATTTAAATAACGAAGTTCTACTTTTGATATAAGAATTCCGAAAAATACTTCATAATCAATGAATACTCATAAGAATTGAAACTATATCGAGATGTCTTTGCATAGTAAAGGGATATCATAAATGTCATATTAAATAAAAGTAACATATGATCGTTCAAATGTTTTAAACTAAATGTCCTGTACATGAAAAAGATGCAGAGTGATTTTTTTGTTTACAAAAAAGTGAGTGTAACACTTTATAGTAGAAAAGTAACGAAATGTAAAAATTTTGAAGGAAGAAATGTAACAAACGATCTATATAACAAAAATACGCTAACAAATCATGACTAATTAAAAGATGGCAATACACACGCTTATTTCAAGCACTTATTTACGTCTATGAAAAACGCTGAACTTGCCAGTCAAGAAGGCATTTATTGGTGTCAATAAATAATTCTGCGCCATCCAGTAACATTTGCTAGATGTCTTGTTAAGATTTAAGTGTGACTCATGTCCTTAAAGACCAAGTTTCGTACTGTATACCCTGTGCATATGCGTAGCACCAAACGCTATGCAACGTCAAGAGAAGTCCATGAACACTAGCCCCCCCGCTCCCCCCCACAACAACACACGCACAAATACCCACTGTATGACGTCACTGACACAAACAGCCTATACCTCTCGACCACAAGGGGTTTCCAATGCCAACCCTCCCCCCAACAACCTTTACCGTCTCCACGATAATCTTCACAACATGCGAACTGCGAAGCCGACCAGCCCTCAGGCTTCTGTGGCCCCGACAATCTCTCTCTCTCTCTCTCTCTCTCTCTCTCTCTCTCTCTTGTCCGAATAAATAAATACCAACACTAGAGGGAACTGATAAACAAGCCCAGACAATATGCAATCCTACTAACAAATGAATACATAACGGAATATCTAACAAAATTTCTCGCAGAGTGCAACCCCTTGCCGTGTTTAGCACGAGAAAGAAGCATTAATACATACCAAGGCATCTTGTTACCTCCAGTTTTCCTACAGGGTCTGACTGCGCAATTTAGGAGACTTGGACTCGAAAATAGACATATACATATACGGAAAACGCGACCATAGTTAAATGGACACACTTTTAAATTTTAGGTATGACAGACATTCCAAAAATTTTTTTATCATCGAATGATGACTCACGTGTTTGTTAAACGGTAACGTGCTTTGTTACGGCAACTAAAGCACTAACAATAAAAAATACCGATAATAACAGTTACGAAATCTGATGTGATAATAACAATAAGAAGAAGCATCATTTAATATTTCATTGCAGAAAGATACTTGTTATATTTTACAACATTTACCTTCCACTCGCGTCTTTACCGTTATCTAGTGGTCCCACCACAAATGTAAATTTCATTTATTGTAATATAACATCCAGCAATAACAAAAAAATAACTCTGATGCTTATACTAAAAAAAACCCATTCATTAGTATAATTATATACTAGTTTTTTACTAGTAACACAGTCGGTGACCGCAACTCTCTCTCTCTCTCTCTCTCTCTCTCTCTCTCTCTCTCTCTAATGGTTAATACAAGAGTGCAATAAAACTACCGGTACAAAGCTATTTTAATTTCATACCCAAGTTTCGTTGTTAATACAGTCATTTTCCAAAGTTTCCTGACCTCAGTAAGCCAAAATTAAATAAATGTATAATCAAGCACTGATTGCTTCGGACATTCTTCTAGCACCTAAACCCAAAAAAGAGAGACGAGTATTACCGGCCAACAAAGGCGGAAGCAACACCTAGATGTTTTGTTTCTTTTTTACTTTACAAACAGGTCGCAAAGAAATAGATCCAGTTGGCACAGAGAAAATGCTATACCGAGAGCACATCGTAATTAAAAGTTACGCCAGCATGGAATGAAGCCAAATACCTCTTTTTTAAAGACACAAGAATGAACACACGTCAATAAATGCGCAAATACATTTTAGCCTAAAAAATATAATAAAAAAGGTGAAAATAGGGGCATTGCGCCGTTGCTCACAACTGATTTGGACACAGGACCAGAGCAAGTGCGAGGGCCAATGAACCAGAAAATATTCGAGTCTCAGATTCCTGAACGTGGCGATGTCAGGTAATCCTTATTCAGTGGAAAACACAACAAAAAAGAACAGGGATTATGAAAAACTCAAAATAATGAAAAAGGTGAAGACAAAAATCTCTGAAACACTCAGCTGGTCTCCTTGATTCTTCTGTGGCAAAATAAAAGTCATATGATTATGAACCTCCTGTTGGGTATTTAACGAGACCGACATTAGGAAGTTTTCTCGAACAATTTTTGTTCAACCACTAAATGATGAAGCTCCAGTGTCTGGTTCTGATTTTTTTTTTTTTCTGGCGCAAACTCCTATTACGGGACACGGCTAATTTATTTATATCAGAATGGTGAGCGTCAGTTTCATAAGCTAATATATCTCCGATCCTAAAATAACAAATAAATAAAATGTTTGAGAGAATCGGTTTAAAAAAAATCACTGAACAAACTGTTAAAACAATCACCCACAAAGCAATAAAAACGTAGTCAATGGCAAACCCAAAGATTCTCCCCAATTACGGGACAAGAAATTTTACACACCCTGGGCCACTAACATCGGTGTGGTGTAATGCCATGGAAAATTTAAATTTCTTCAAATTCATAAAAGAATGAGAGAGAGAGAGAGAGAGAGAGAGAGAGAGAGAGAGAGAGAGAGAGAGAGAGAGAGAGTAATAATCAATTAGTTTTCATGGTCTTTTTCCTTCTCAGACAAAAAAGCACATAAACAAACGCACACAAGATATGATTCCAAAGACGGCTAGATAGATAAATGTCATATGCAAGCAAAGAAGAATGACTAATCCACAAAAACTACAGTTTTCCTTAACTCCACAAGGTGTACTTTACCAACCTCTCTTACTGAGAAATTTACACCACCAACTAATCACCAAACCTGGTGAATAATAATAAACAAGACTTTAGTAATTTCAACAGAAAAGTTGAAAAAATAAAAAAAAGAAACTCTGGGATGTTCTGGATTTCGACAAGTACAAAAAAGGAACCACCTGATTGGTGATGCCACGACTGTGGTCATGAACGTCGAAAATGTTTTCAGTCGTGAATTATCTAGTACAAAAACAATTAGTAAATTATAGTAGATCTCTTAATTTCAGAGACGTTCACTCAATCCAAACACACTTTGTAAACTTTCCTGCATTCAATTTAATTAACGAAATTCATCATGAGAATTAAACATCCAGAGAGCGCATTCTGTCGCCAACATCAAATCTTTCAAGAGAAGGTATACCACCAGTTAAACGTTCTAATTAAAAATAACTGTTAAATCTGGTCACAAAAATACACGGTAAAGAAGCTTGGGGTTTCAGTATCTTCACGCCGGAACATCTGAAGCGAGGTTAAGTAAGGAGGCCCAGCTACGGTATAGTCATCCTAAGAATCCACACACAACTTTCTATTTAATCCTGCTGATGGACAGAAAGATAATGAGCCAAACATAACCGCTTTGGTGGAACTACAAAAATACTGCTTTTCACGCAATGCTACAAACCAATTAAAATTAAAATATTGGCCCACAGCCCCTCCCTAGGCAAATTTCAGCTTATTTACATCAAAAGCCGTTTGTTTAATTATCCCTTGTAAAGTGTTAAGACAAACTCACGGGCGAATACATGGGGATCGATTGAAATACGGTACACTTTTTCCGTAGGTTGCTACTGCTGTTAAATCTAGAAAAGCCATTCACTCGTTCTATCAGTAGTAAAGAGCATTAACTTGAATTTTATATACTTGATTTGTTCATTAACTTACGTAATGCAAGCTCGTATCACACTCAGTTCGAGGAGCCAAATACCCTATCAGTTGTAACTTGATACCTAATCGCTTCCGAATGGCCGAGAGAGAGAGAGAGAGAGAGAGAGAGAGAGAGAGAGAGAGAGAGAGAGAGAGAGAGAGAGAGAGAGCATCTGACCACCTAAATTAATCCCGATCCTTCCACTTCTGGAAGAGCACCGTGGATGAGTGTTGCAGCACTCAGTTCACATTGGCTAGGTCCAAGCATGGTTCCTGTCCTAGCCATCAGTCCACTTTCGATATATATATATATATATATATATATATATATATATATATATATATATATATATATATATATATATATATATATATATATATATATATATATATATATATATATATATATATATATATATATATATATATGTGTGTGTGTGTGTGTGTGTGTGTGTGTGTGTGTGTGTGTGTGTGTGTGTGTGTGTGTTGCATAGGTTTTGCATAAAACACCGGAGTTAACCTTCCCGTTTTCAGCCATTTACACTAACCAACAGGTGTACTGTATATTATACTGTATACTCTGTGCATAAATGTATACATAGTTACCGAAAAACAAATCTATCTGTACACAAGTCTTAACACACGAGCCATGCCAAGTCGTTTGGGCTATACACCACCAAAGCATAAAGCAGCACCCACACGTTATCTAAACTAAACAACAGCCAAGAGAACTAATCTAAACGACAGCTGCAGAGTAAGAGTCAGTGGAAACTTTTATCCATTCTTTAGATTACTAGATTACCTGGGGGGAAAATGCACAATCAATTTTCCCAACCCTATATTCACGGTTGTGCATCAATTACAAATCGAACAAATAAAATGTACTCAAAGAAAGGAAAGGAAGTACATATGCCGAGACCATTTCCTGGCTTCGATTGTTGGTGGTGGCATACGTTGAGTACACATTGAACTGCTGCTCACTGCTAACTTAACGCAATGTTCAATAGTGCAAGGGAAATTTTCCATTGACAACTCCTCAAACAGATATTTTTCCGATTTGACGTCAGCTCAACTGAGCTGGGAGGTAATGAGGCCTATAATAAACCTCACATAAAAGTTTCAAAACGAAATAAAATACAACGTCCAACGAAACGTAAACACTCGTTCCAACTACCACGTGACAGGAAGGAGGATCTACGAGAGGGTCACATCAGCTGATCAATGTAAACAAACACCGTCTTGCGGTCTATCGAGGTTACAAGCTTTTGGGGGAAGCAGGAGCTCAAGTATCTTTTCTCGGAGGGGGAACTGAGAAACAATGAACCATAATAAAAACTTATTCCCGGTATCAAACACCACGCACCTGACGCAATGACAACTTCTCTCATCTCATTAAGGGCAACGTTATTAACAATTATATTACTTCCCAGATTGCTGTACGAGAAAATACAAATAAATCAAATATATATATATATATATATATATATATATATATATATATATATATATATATATATATATGTGTGTGTGTGTGTGTGTGTGTGTGTGTGTGTGTGTGTGTGTGTGTGTGTGTTGGAAAGCCATACTGACTATTCAGTAATTGGGTAGGCTGACGTTTCATACCATCGACGAGGTAAGTGCAAACACACGTACGTAAGTACACAGTTTTCATCCTCAACATGTCTAGTAGCCATCACAACCAGGCGGCTTGTTTACAGCAGGTGCACATGCATCCTCCCCCACCCCCAACCTGCCTTACATGCGGGTGTGGATAAACCCACGAGCGTCACTTCAAAGACGTCACAGCACAGGAAGCTTTACAACTTCCAATATCAGGGAAATGAGCCATTCCATACAACACTGATGTTAATAGCGACAGATAACTTTTATTTCTTTCATGCGCTCTGGCCCTTGTCCTGTATTAGTAGGAAAATATTTTTTAACATGGATACCACTAAAGAGAGAGAGAGAGAGAGAGAGAGAGAGAGAGAGAGAGAGAGAGAGAGAGAGAGGACTGCTCAAAAACTAACCTTTACCATGATGAGAACACTTAGGCTATTGGGAATATCTCTCTCTCTCTCTCTCTCCATTCGGAATACCGATAACAATTTACTTCCTCCTTCGAGAGCTCTAGACATCATCATCATCAACATATGAACACACCACGTGACTCCATCGACTGAAAAGGTCGGTCTTCCAATGGGGTATGCAGATGTTTATAAATAACCAACGTTTATCCTCTCTCTCTCTCTCTCTCTCTCTCTCTCTCTCTCTCTCTCTCTCTCTCTCTCTCTATACGAAAATTCGCCTCGGCCACTGAAAATGGGTATGTTGCTAAATGGGTATGTTGCTACGAATAAAACTGTGTCAAGGATAGTACTACTACAAGCACTTAAAACTGCCCTACCACTCATTTCTTCTAAGAACCGCAACAAACATCATTTTGCAAAGTGGTTGAGGAGAAACTTTACCGCCATGTTTAAAGTAATGCGTCACTTCGAGCCTCGGTTTAGGAAATAAACGGCGTAGCATCGAGTGTTGACTGGCTACTCAATTAAGAGATATCTGGCAAGTGTTATTATAGTACACGAAAACTAGATACGCTGCAACGTCACGTGCAGTATATTTTTGGACAACCCAAACTAATACGTGATAATAAATCCACTAAAAAGAAAATCCCGCACGCACAAAAGTCTGCATCACACACAAAAGCGCGTTTATGTAAGTATATACATATATAAGTAAATGTAATAACGACAATTATATATATATATATATATATATATATATATATATATATATATATATATATATATATATATATATATATATATATATATATATATATATTAGCTAATTTCCTTTTCTTGGTTCTGTAATCGTATGCATTTCATAGATGAAACTAATCATCATCAAATCACACTCTAAAATAGATGGTCATGAAATCGTCTGTTTTACCGACTTGTGAACAATGTCTACAGAAAGGAATTTCTGACAGCAAACAATATTCCTCGTCACACTGTATTTATGAAGTAATTTACAGGATCTAAAATGACGGGAAGAGAAGAGCTATCTCTCGAGTCATTTTGTATCCTGTAGTTTCACTGACGTAAGCTATAGCCTAAAGAACCACTAACGCAACCATTCGAAGCACGATTAAGAGAGCAAATAAAAGAGATCCAAGCCCATAAAGAACATAAGTCATAGTAACCACAGAGACATTTTACCTCTCTATTTCTTCACACTATTTTGGATACGCTTGCCGGACCCACATGATGAATCTTTGACGCCCGTGGCAAGATTCGAACCCGCAAGCGTTGTCTGAAAAAGGATATAACCTGACACTCGCTCACATCTATCGAATTCAATTACATTTTACCATTCTGACCTATCGGGTGCGGGTTCGAATCCTCCACCGGGGTCAGTTTCTTCAGTTGGGCCTTCAGTTGGGTCTTAAGCTTTGCTGTGACAAGCGTATATAAAAAAAATCCGAAGAAATCGAGAAATAAATTGATCGTTGTGGCTATTACATATACATTTATATCAGTAAAAAGTATCCAGTAGATCTAATTCCGATATATATATATATATATATATATATATATATATATATATATATATATATATATATATATATATATATATATATATATATATCAAAATCCAACAAAGGAAAGATTAACAGTGGAGTGCTGCAAGGCCTTTCGACTTATAGTCCTTTACTTAGCAGACTGCTAAGTAAAGGACTGTAAGTCGATGGAGTGCTGCAAGTGTTTCTCTTCCCCTTCGTGGATTTTGTCTTTATTTATATATTCATCACGTCCCATATTTTCTGATTCAGTTTATATATACATAATCATATATATATATATATATATATATATATATATATATATATATATATATATATATATATATATATATATATATATATATATATATATATATATATATATATATATACATATATATATATATATATATATATATATATATATATATATATATATATATATATATATATATATATATACCTGTATAACCTACTGGTCACCTTTTACCAGATACGTATAATTGTAATAGCCAAAAAGCCCTCTTTACTTCTCGAATTCTTCATACTTTCGGGGTCCTAATTTCATTACAAAGACTAAATCCAAGTGCAAGGATATGAAAAAAAATCTGACGTCCGTAGCAAAGTTCAAACCCACATCCAGAGTCTCAGAACGTGGTCACTTTGCCGACCTGACCACATAAAGGATAAAGAAAAAAGCCTAGTGTCTCTCATACGTGCATATACCGGTACCTGTCGAATTCAAATACATTTATTAGAGCTGGAATAGACCCATCTTCACCTCACTGTTACACACACACACACACACACACATATATATATATATATATATATATATATATATATATATATATATATATATATATATATATATATATATATATATATATATATATACACACACACACACACATGAAAAATGTACAAATAAAAAATGGAAAAAAAGACACCTACTGCAAGGGTATAAAATGTTAAAAGCTACTACAAAACATGCAGACCAACAAGTTGAGGGATAAAGAGTTTAAAAGTACTCCACCTTCATTCCTACACAGTTTTTAACATAAATACATGCTTATTTGTTTGCACTCACACGCTTTTTCTCTATCAAAGGGATGGCTCCAAAGTACTATTCTTTTGTACACATCGGGATGGGGTTGCTAGCCCCAACCCCGATCCAGGGGATGTTCAATGGTTCATGTCCTAACGGCATCTTACATTCCTTGGCAATCACCCATCCAGGTAATGACCAAACTCAGTGTTGACATAGCTAAGTGGTTTCTCCTTGAAAACGAATACAACAGAATTGAAAAAGACACACCTGGAGTCTTTTCAGGTGTATGGTGTGGAAAGTAAGTTGGTAAGAGATTTTAAAACTTGTAAAGAAAGTGAACCGTCAGCGGGAAAAACGAAGATTTGATGATGACTGGTTTGTTGTGATACTAAATCTCAGACAAGCGTGTGCTATGTCTTCATGGTTGTATTATATATTTGTGGATTGCGATAATATGAGATGTCAGAAAACTGAAATAAGATGCAGGATTGTAATGTGAGGTAACATAACAAGACCGGTGAAAGGAGCGTAGAAAGGTTGATGTTTGCAGATCACTCAGTACTGACTGAGGATAATGAAGAGAAATTCCAGCAACGAGTGAAAAAATTTGAAACTGCTGGCAAAATTTTGGAGTATATTGTGTGATAACAATTGAAAGAGTAAAGTACTGGTAGAGACACAGAATAAATGGTAAAAACGTTAGTGTTGGTGAGAGAATGGATGAGGGTAAGAGATGTTTTGGTCATGTGGAAACAATGGAATATAGGCTAACAGGATGGTAAAAAGTGAAACATTCAGAAGTGTTAGAAAGGAGAAGGAAAGGAAGGCATACGAAGGGCTAGTAGGATGGTGTGTTGGAGGTACTGACACAGGAAACGTGAGAGAACGCAAGATAAAGGTGAAGTACAGGGTGTAAAAGGGGTTCGGTGCACAGCTGCTCTTTAGGATTGGGGCGTGAAGTAGCTGGTTGTGTGGGGATTTCCTACACAGGTGGTTTTTCAGCTATTCGGAAGTTACTTAAAGCATGAATGCAACAATAACTTGTGTTGGTGTACTTTAGTTACCCCTACCAATGGCAACATAATAATTAAATACATATACATGTATGTATTAAATACATACACACATATATATGTATGTATGTATGTATGTATGTATGTATGTATATATATATATATACATATATATATATATATATATATATATATATATATATATATATATATATATATATATATATATATATATATATATATATAGAGAGAGAGAGAGAGAGAGAGAGAGAGAGAGAGAGAGAGAGAGAGAGAGAGAGGATAAACCCCATTCATATGGAACAAGCCCACAAGGCCACTGACTTAAAATTCAAGCTTCCGCAGAATGTGGGGTTCAACTGAAAGAAAAAAACAGAAGATAATGGGAAACACGGAAAGAAGAGATCAGTTATTGAAAAAGAAAAAATAAATTAACAAATTAAATAAATAGATAAAAATATAAGTAAATTACAAAATACAAGGAGCATTGCTTTTGGGTGGTAATGCATTGCATCTTTGCTTGAACTCTTGAGGTTTCAATTGCACAACATCCTCCGGGAGACTGTTTCCCAGTCCAAAGGTCTGAGGAATAAGGACTTCTGGAACTGAGCTCGAAGCTCGACAGCGAGGTATATTTACTGCATATTGGTGCTGCTATTCAGCAAATTTGGTTGCTCTCGGCAGGAAAAGAGCATCGGGGATCAACTGTGAGTTTGAAAGATCTCTCTTAAAATACAACTTATGAAAAATTGACAAACAAGATACCATCAGTCGATGGCCCAAGTCATAACTGCTAATGTTAGGAAACAGAAACCTACAACACGAACCACTCTAATAGAATAAACCTTTCACAGATAAAGAAATGGTTAGAATTCAGTTTAGAAAATGTATACATTATCTCAAGTGAAACATCGATAACCGAAACCTTACCTCCTGGGGGCTAAATGGCAGACAAACCTACCAAGAAAACTTTATACTAAGAATCACGTCAACGGTGGCCGAGTAAACAAATGTTAAAATAGGGGGCAAGGGAGGGAGCGGGAAGGAAGACTACCATTTAAAAACGTAAACAATGCAGTTCCCATACCTGGAACCTAATCTGCGTGAAACCTTATTAAATTAAATTTAGAGGTCATGGATTAGATCCACACCTGACTGGTCAGTCAAAGCAGCCGTATCAAAACCAAACAAGGGGTTTTTATATGGCTTCAAGTACAGTGATTATCAGTATTCGTATTTCGACGCCTTTTTGGGCTAATATAAGTGAACAAAAGTTCAGTTCAGCATATGTTGATAAACTGGGTCATGAATTGGATATTTTCTATAATGAGGGGTCTAAAGTGCAAAAGAAGTAGGAAAAGTGCAAATAAAAAGAAACAAGAAAATAAACTCTAATCAAGAGAGATGCCGAACCTCTCTTGAACGAGCATCTACAGGTGCGCGAAATTACATTTCTTTTGGTATTAGAGACGTGCAAAAATATATTTACTTCGTCAATTACAGACGGGCGATATTAACCATGAGTTGGTATTTACGTCACAGGGTCACTAGATAATCAGTGACTTCGTATTTACAGTCTTAGTAATGGTGTAACCAGGTGGCCGAACTGGGAAGGCAATAGATGGATGGAATGATGTAAAATATTAATCAAAACAGTAACACATATAACACCACTACCATCCACTGCATCGTCAATAATACAAAGTACCATTTACAAAAAACGTTTACAAAGAACGACTGTGAACCTACTGCTGCTCACCTCTGACATGTCTGCAGTGCAAAGGATGGGTAGAAAGTTAAATTAATACAAAGGAATAGACTACATATATATACACGGATGAAACATGGGCTAATTACCTGCTATTCGTTATCTCAAAAGCTTACTAGACAGCTATCGCGAATGCACAGCTGGCAAGTTAAGCTTAATATTCATAAAACATGTGAAACTATATAACCCCAGACCTCATAGTGATGATCCACACTTTGAAATGCATCGTTATACAACGATGGAACCATAAAATCAATCAAACTATATTTTAGGTTTCGATTATAGAAAGGATGTAAAAATAATCCAACGTGTTTAATGCAGAACTTACACTATAAAATCTGAAATGCAAAATCTCAAAATCACACCATATAGTGTATGACAATATTTAAACTAAGAATTTTGTAAGTACAATCATATTTATCGGTCTCGCGCCCATACTACGATGAAAAAAGCGACTTAATTGCAATTAAATCTTTCTTTTATTAATATGAGCCACAAGCATTAGCAAGTTTGGCAAGTTGCTGCCTTTTTGTCTTCCTCCATACGCATATGTTCCTTTCTAATAATAAGAAGGGGAGAAGACTGTTTCATACAAGATTCGCTAAAAATCACTGCTGCAGCAGCGGAGTCAATTCTACATTTCAAGTAAAGCGGGAAGCTCTTAAACACGTCATGATCAGCAGAAAAAATAATTAGGAAAATGAGATGTAAAACTAACTTGGCTGATGCGGCCATAATCTAAACTTAAACTTCAATAATAATAATAATAATAATAATAATAATAATAATAATAATAATAATACTAACAAAAAACTAATGTTACATATAACTGAGTAAACACACGTACAGAGGTTTAAAAAACTACGGATAAGCCCGCGGAATAAAAAAGTGAACAAATGGCCAGGTAAATAAGTGGAGACAAGAAAAAATTGCGCCTACGCGCACGGTACACTGCATATCGACGCCCCCATTCGGAAAGACAAATTTCACCTAACACCTGAACCATGAAGGTGTTCATCAAGTCCGTAAGTTTAAACTGTAAATTATACCTTCGGGACCATCCCAATACCCAATAATAATTACTCGGCTGCATATTTATACATAATCTATAAGACAGAAGGCGCATGGTGTGTGACGGGTTCGATGCTCTACTCATGAGCCTTCTGTGGAGTGGTATGAAGCAGATATTTTGAAGAAAGTTTCTGCAAAAGGAGTTCATCCAAGGTTCACCCGTTAAAATATGAGTGCGGCCGTGACCAGTGTTTTGTCTCTTCTCTGGAGCCAACCCTCGTCTGGGGGAAAACGCTTAACGTAGTCTACATATACATATATATTATATATATATATATATATATATATATATATATATATATATATATATATATATATATATATATATATATAATGTGGGTGTGTCTATGAAAAACCGTTATAACTAGCTGTAATCAATTTCTACATTTCTACGGAAACAAAATCCGTCTAAACAGAAATGATAAAATTGCTGTACAGTACATGTATGTCCCGAGTAATAAAACTGATAAAACTGGAGTGCCACTGCAGTCAAGTACCGGCGAAATTATTAAACTATTAAATCAATTAGCTGACCGATGGACCCATTTCCGCTGGAACGAAGGACAATTAAACAGTAAACTCATTTCCGCGAACCGAAATTCCCTTGGCTGCCATGATGAAAGTTCCCTTATTTTACGAGTGGTGCGCTCAATGTAGTTCCAATTTTTATTTCATTTATTTTTTTCCATTTTATGGACAACGACTGACAGGTTAGTTTATCCAAATAACGTCACCCTTTCAAGGCCACCTACACCAAAAAAAAATTATCTATTAAAAGTAGACAGAAACACACTCATTATATACGATTACTTAATCTTAATGTTCACGACAACAATGAAAGAGTAATCACCCGATAAATATGCGTTTCCGCTCAAGTGAAAGATAAGATACCATGAACCATGGTTCACGGGTAGCAATAGTAAAGACGGGGGGCGGGACACAACCACTGAGTAGACAGGCAGATGGATGATTTAAATTAAGTCAGCTTTATGCCAGCATATGCCCGTACCAAGGTGGCTTGTAAGTGTGGTACGGTGTGTGGTATAGCCCCCTCTGGGCTAAAGCAATCCACTGAGAGAGTGCAAAGACGAACGGATGGTATTTGCGGCTAAAGCCTGGGCAATGGGGCGCCGAGAAGGTAATCCAGTGCCCAAACGAAAGATCAAGGAATGACAGTGAGACACGAATCTCAGGAAATATAACCTCGTGATGAATCTTACATGCAAAGGGTAATTGAAAATCCACTTGATGGCTGGGGGTCGGACGCTGAATGACAGTGACACGGAGAGGTTTGAGTCGCTGGCAACTGATATCATGAAACCCGGGAGAAAGTGGCGTTTCATTTACAGCCGTAAAAGCATGAAATATTGAGTTCCTTCAGCGAGGAATTCATAAACAATTTATTTATTTTGTATTTTTCGAACCGCCTACTGGACCCTACTAGATTCACAATACGGGTCTTTTTTTATGGCTGGTGAAGCTGACACTTTTCAAGAATACATTTCTTTCCGGCGTCACAGTGGATTTTTTCTTTAAATGCGTGACTCAAAACTAAATAAGAAAAGAAACTCAAAAGAAGCCGAGAATAGTGATGAACCTTAACTTCACTAATAAAGCTTTCTAAAACCACACAAAAGATTCTGACGGAAAAGTATGAGCAAACTGACCCCCGCTCAGTTCTAGAATATTCACAACAACCATTTTTAAAGAGCTCTTCCCCCCCGAGAGAAAGGAACTGGATCCGAGAGCGAAGGACGTCGTGCACTGTAAATCTCCACAAGCCCACAGACCCACAAACACATGACTCATGGACCAGTCTGACACTGCTTGTTTAGCTAACAGAACAGAAGCACTGATACAAAAACGACATATCTCCGTCATATTGGCTCTATTTCAAAAAATGTCGTCTTTACAAAAATTTCCTTAGAAATAAGTTAGTACAAGGTATTGTATTTAAGCATAAAAAAAATGCATTACAACTACTCCTGTTACCAAAGCACCTCATTTTTTCTTTAAAAATGCGAGTTTTTATTTATATTTCCAATCACTGAATACAATGAACTTTATATACGAAACCAAATTATCATTTCATTATCACATGCGATTACCTGTACGTTTAATTAAAAAATACCAAAAATAATTATTAAATAACCCATTATCCTTAACATTATCAACACCCACTACCGTTATCATAAGCAATCGTTCGCACATTCATGCAGTTATTACAATTAATTATATCACCATTTTTGTTATTACAGACATTATCTTATGTACATTATTGTTGTCACCGTCGTCGCATCCTGTAGTTTAATATTTGGTCAATAACAATGATATGAATCATTTTTACTATTAATCCCAAGACTGTTTTAGTAAACTCATTCAAAGAACAGATACTAAGATTTAATCGCCAACTTTGTTGTTGTTTATATTACTCCAGACATCGTTCGGATATTCACGTAATTTATCAATGATAATTTCAATTATTATTATTCAGAACTAACGTAATTGGGTTCTAAATAATAATAATTAGCCCAAAGATTCCACCGCTGTTGTAGTCATCAATAATTCTTCTCACCCATGTCAACCTGGCCGTTGTTGAAGTCCTGACACGCACCCGTCCGCCCACTCACACGATTTACACACAATAAGTAACGCCATTACCAATACTGTTGTTTACTGACGTCACCACACGCACTCTTTGGCATACTCACGCAATGCGGTCTACGGCTGCTTCGTCGTCGTCGGTGTGTCTGGGCGGAGGGAGATGGCCAGCTTCCCGACGTCGGTACCGCAGCACCACGACGTGCGATGCCACAGACAATACCACCAGTAACACCAAGAAGAGCTGCAATAAACAAAAGAGATAAAAGTTTTATAGAATTTCGCGATGGAGACATGAATGCAGAAATTATTCCTAAGTTAATCACCAAGAGATGTTACCCTTTTCTTCCGAGATTTGAACGCGTAAATATAATAATAATAATAATAATAATAATAATAATAATAATAATAATAATAATAATAATAATAATAATAATAACAATAAAAGGGTGATGACATTTGACCCATTCCCAGATTATAAAATGAAAATTGCTAAAATCTTTTACTTATGAAATATTCTTGAAGAAGGCGACCGCTGAGAAATATCAGACCTTCAGAAATTAAAAATAAATTCAATGGGTCTGCTTCACTTTTCTTTTCATTCTAATTCAAGTCCACTTCAACGTCCACTTTCCTGGATTATTAATTTCTCCCTCACTTCCGGATCTGAATGACTCCCTTTGTCCTGGTCTTGCACGTAGGGTCTTGCTTCTTTACATACATACATACATACATACACACACACACACACACACACACACACAGAGAGAGAGAGAGAGAGAGAGAGACCTATTTCGTAAACAAAGAGAATCCATAGAAAGCCAGGAATAAGGGAAGAGTCACGGCATTCCTGAGTATGGAGACCATTCTCTAGGTCTTCTGGGTTCCACTGTTTTTCCCTATAGACAGAAAATGAACACTGGGAATTCGAGACAAAGCCAATAACGAACAAACATGCATGTCTCACACACACACATACATATATATGTATATATACACACACACACACACATATATATATAATATATATATATATATATATATATATATATATATATATATATATATATATATATATGTGTGTGTGTGTGTGTGTGTGTGTGTGTGTGTGTGTGTGTGTGTGTGTGTGTGTGTGTCGATGACTGTGTGCGTGGAACTTTGATTCATGACGTAAATGATGACTCAAATCGAACGACTGAGAGATAACGGGAAGAGCAACCCATGATTCAAAGTTTATATCCACTTCTAAATTTAACAAGCCAACATCTGGTCCACTTGTTGGCATAATACTTGCAATCAAATCAGGAAGGAGAAAAGGAAGACTAACTTAAGGATTTTGTTCAGATACTGAATTATTACACATATATTAACGTGGTCATGGATGAGGTTTACTCGTACTACAACAAAATTTCATAAATTGCATATTACCGGAAGTATGAATTTTAACTGGAAAACAGTTTACAGGCAGTTTATATCTTTCAATTAGTTATTGTATTAAATAAGTGAATAATCCTTTTTCTAAGAGATTATCAATGTACGGGAGATAGAATCCATTAACAAGATGCATTAAAAGACCCATTGGGCTCAAGACCTTTATTATAAGACATATTTCAATAAAAAATTATAATCCATAATAATAGGCGGCCCTCATGAAAGCACTTTAAGGGTTATATATTAAGGTTTAGGAATGGACTACTGTGAGTAAAGATCGTAAAGATCGCATCTAACCAAAGGCACTCATATGGCATCTTCAACACTTAAGTGTGCTTACATACCAACAAAGGTACATTAAATACTTTGCATTAAAGCAACCCCGCTACTAATAAATAAATCCCTAACGGCAAAATTTCTTTCTAAAAGAGTCTGAGTCGAAATTAAAAATCCGTCTGAACAACAAGGCCGGGACCTAATCAAAAAACAACAATCTAAAAATTAATGCTGCTACCATCAATTAATAACAATTAGCTTTCAATACGGGCATTACACAAAATAAACAGTAATTTAATGGTATGTGAACATGTAAATAAACACTTGTGTGTGTGTGTGTATATATATATATAATGTATAATATATATTATATACACTGTATATATATATATAATATATACTGTGTGTATATATATATATATGTATATACAGAGAGAGAGAGAGAGAGAGAGAGAGAGAGAGAGAGAGAGAGAGAGAGAGAGAGAGAGAAATGCCAATGTCAAGCATCCGAGTCTCTTACTCAAGGTCACCACATGGCACAGTGCAATGGGGAAGTGGTGCTGGGTAAAGTGTGGCACAGAGAGAGAGAGAGAGAGAGAGAGAGAGAGAGAGAGAGGGGGGCAGCAAAGGCCAGACAGAATCCCAGTCCCACTCACTCTTTTTGCCCACGCAGACCTTCTTGCCATATCAGAATATTACACGTTGCACCGAGGGATAAATCTGACTGACGTTAGTTGAAGCAAGGACGTTACAAGGTTGTCTGGTTACAACAATTTGGTTTCTTCTATTTTCCATTCGTCTCCTTAAGAGAGAAAGCGTTAATGGCCATAGTTATTACTAAGCCAGATACCGTATTCAAGTCAGTCAATAATTGAAAATAGTTACCCCCTGCAATTACAATAAAGCGGCCGTAAAAATGACAACGCATACCTCGATGATATTCGAGTTATCACATAAGCGCAAAAGATCAAAGACCAGACACCAGGAATGTGTCATTTACTCTGAGGGAAGGAAGATTATGGAATGAACTCAAAAGTGGAAAGAAAATCTGCGCCGACGACACGTATCTACTGACGAGTGATATCTTCTGCTGACTGATACACAATGTTTCTATCTAAACCTTTGCTGACGCTAGAGAGCCAGGCCTCCGACTCTTCCATGTTAACTCCCATCCCATTTTCACAAGATAAATATATGGATAAATAACGGCTAAGTAAGTAAAAATTTAATATATAATAATACCAAAAAAAAAGCCACAATAGCGGTCCAATTAAAGGGGGAAGAGACAAGACTTTGAGAGTAAACTCACTTCGCAAGAGACAAGTCTATCCGATGACAAAAAAACCACATACATTCTAAACACTCCATCACATCTAAAGATCATTAGGTAAATAAACAACAGTTGAGAAATACTGGAGAAAACATTAAGGCAGAGAAGCACGGAGCTTTTAACGTAACATTTCACTTTACTTAAATTAAGAACATCATCATTTAGGACACTGCGTCAGCACTACATTAAGCATGCACTAAGAATACCCATATTCTAATCTGTAGAAGCTTCGCAAACATGTTTATGGCATTTGGCTTTTGTGTGAGGGAAGTGCATGTTTAATACTAACAGTAATTTAACAATGTCCCTAATTGTTTTCTAAATTCTAGTACCATTCTGGCATCATTCACACGTTTTAAATGATGCTGAAGCCAAAGAATTCGTGCTTTTAACAACACTCGTGACAAAGAGAACTCGGACCTCACGAAGCAGAGAAAAAAAAAGTTCACTAACATGAAAAATCAACAAGCATAACATGCTCGCTCTCTCTCTCTCTCTCTCTCTCTCTCTCTCTCTCTCTCTCTCTCTCATATATATATATATATATATATATATATATAAATATATATATATATATATATATATATATATACGCATATATATATATATATATATACATATATATATATATATATATATATATATATATATATATATATATATATATACATAGAAAATATAATTATATATCTATACCACATACATACATATATATAAAATATTATTTCGTAACGAAAAATATTGTAAACACAATACTAGCGATTTTCACAACAAATGCGAGTACTGATAAATAAACAAGGCAAACTTTGGCCAACCTTATGCATAAATAATGTGCACAAAATCATCACATGTATAAAGAGTGACAGAGAAATTACGTGATTTTGTCAGGGAACTGTAAGGTTTAGACAAAATCACTGTTTCGGTTGGACAAGCACGAAAGCCTCTAATTACTTATGGTTTCCATTTCAGGTCTGGACTTGTTAAGGGCTTTACGTTGCTCGCCCCATCTATCCCTGAATCAACAGGTCATTATGTGGAGTCAACGAGGCACACTTACTGCAATAAATATATAAGGCAACTGCGGATTTGATCATCAACCACAACAACAAAGCTTTAACTCCAAGGTATAGGACAACCACAAATACTTGTGAGATAGAGAAAGGAGAGAGAACTATAGGGAAAATCTGTCAATGACTACGAACACTTGACAGAGTATCGAGATAGAATAATACACAGGAAATTCCCACGAAAAATACATTAAAGGGAAATGAAGATTAATCAAAACTCCAATCTAATCAAACACAACTGTTGTTAACTAAATAGGCGTTTTAATTATCACTGGCGCATCACCCGACACAGTAAAAATAGTCTGACAACCTCAGCCATATTAACAGATAACAAAATAGGCGTTTTAATTATCACTGGCTCATCACCCGACACAGTAAAAATAGTCTCACAACCTCAGCCATATTAACAGATAAAGAATATATGCTTTCATCGTTTTTAAACAAGTCTACAAATCCCCTCTCTCTCTCTCTCTCTCTCTCTCTCTCTCTCTCTCTCTCTCACGAGTTTACATTTGTTTACGTTAAACGTTAACATTTAGGCTACATAAGCAATAATCTAATATATGAAAAATATTGCATCATGTACAATACATTCACCGATGGCTTTTCATATGCAGTGAAACAAAACACCTCTTTTCTGCATGAACTATAGTATGCAGCAACCTTCTGCACCTCATAAAACCTCCACACAAACAACGTCGCAATATCTTCTGTCTTGGAAGCTCTCTCAGATTTCCTTGATACCGTGAGCCCATCATATACATCTACAACTACTCAACACCCATAAATAACCGTGCATATTTTACTTAGTTCTCTTCTCCTTTTCTCGCCACATGACTAGCCTAAACCATCTCCAAACAATGTGGCTTACAGCAGCATTTTTACGAAATAAACAAGAATTATTAATGTTTCGTTCGATCGTCGATCATATTCTTGTCGCCAACACTTGCTATATTTTCGATGAGCGATTTTCAGAAAATGGCTCACAGAAAACTAGTAAGGGGTTGGCAACACATGAAATCAGGGGATAACCAGCATTGCCATCTGTCGACACCTTTTCCTTTAAAGAAAGCACTGAGCAATGCTAACTTTTGACCCTTCTACAGTAATAATTGACTATAATCTCATTTCCGAATTCCACCAGCTACGTTTTCCCCAAAAATAAAGAATAAAAAAATTAAAATCGGGATCTAGGGACTAGAAACACTACTTTGACAACAAGTCTTTGCTTGACTATTGTGTGTGAAAAGTAAATTCTAAATACATAGTTGCTCACTGTCTTTTCAGCGCCTTATTATTATCACGGCTGAAGAAAATTTACAGCATATTTTTCTTTGAAAATACATTTTACTGGCTATGAGGACGGAAGGCAACAAGGCAGTGGGCGAAATCATTAGATTTATGCTTAAGGCGCACAAGCACAAAATGTTGTAACAATTAAGGCAAAAGGTAATTTCGAAGTGAGCAGAAAGCCCATTTAGGCTACTCGGTACTGATTGAAGAAAGAATTTATTCTTACAGGACTTTCAGGCCAAACAGCGTAAACTTACTTTTGACAACGAAGCCTTGCAAATTAATAAAAGTCCTCATTTCTTTTAAAAAGTCTCTATTACTATATGTAATGAAAAGTAATACAGCATCAATCATTTCTTTATATGCCTTCAAGTGATCTATCTTGACACCTGATGAGCATAAATAGTCCAATGATAATGAATCAATGCAATGATAACTGAACAATGATAAACTTTAGCAGTAGAAAATTTGTGCCTAATGAACATCTCTGGAGCTGAACGAAAACTTTGGAACATTCTAAAAGGTTCTGAGAGCAAAATCTAATAATGTGACAGGACTCAGGAGACAGATTTTTCATAGTTTGATTTAAATTCTATCTCCGACATACTGTTTCATATACTAGGACTTTTTCACAGGAGAGAGAATATGTTCTGCAGTACAATAAGAAAAAAAGAGGAAAATACCTCAATTGCCATTTAGTGTGTTTAAAATGATAGGTTACGGATTCAGACCTTCACTGCATACAGACTAAATTTCCTACGTATCTGAACGTGACGATTGGGCTACTCTGTATGTGGTTGTTAGTGCGCAGGGGCATGCGTTTTATAGAAATATGTGAAATGTATAACAAAAGCACACTTGAATGACGTGAAATGTATCCAATAAAACCCATACACCGTAGTTTATTTACACAGAGCAAAATACTGAGCACTCCAACACCGGGATCAACAAACAAATGTCACCAGGGCAATAAACGATTCGCCATAGAATTCATTAACTAATTAAGTCCTCGTTACTAATCTAATCTAAAATGATTACTAACCATTACCCACTCGACTTTTCTTTAAGGAACAACCTGACTGGTGCCTAGCAACAGTCAGTTTCCCTGTGCTTCCTCATCTCTGTGCATCATGCAGCTTCACGCCAAACCTTTTGCAGCTGCACGAATGTTTCCAGGCAATTTGAGGTCCAACTTCAAAGAAAAATTTGCCCAACTTCTTGCTTCTTTTCTCTTAAATCTGCTTTACAGCCGTAACGGCAGCGTTCGATTCCCAAGCCATTAAATCCAAGAAACCTCTGGCAGCAGAAGCAGTGAACTGTGCGCCTGAACGTTTGTAGACAGTTGTGGATCCCAAATAGGGTGGAGAGAAAGAGAAACAAACAGTCAGCAGAAGTAAATATCCGTCATAACCAACTTATACTTTGAAACTTGCAAAATATGAGGAGCTTCAAGGTTTCAGCTTTGACTCAACTGAACAACAAAAAGTCTGGAGTAACTTCCGATATCTGAGAGAGAGAGAGAGAGAGAGAGAGAGAGAGAGAGAGAGAGAGAGAGAGAGAGAGAGAGAGAGAGAGAGAGAGAGAGAGGCGTATTTCAAGGTGGTCGAGCTCAGAATACAGGTAATACAGAAAAGCACCGGGAGATTTTATCTGGTGGCCTGGGACCGTCCTGAGAACGGGAGATAAGGGTTACTTTCGTCTTCACTTTCTTTGGCTCAGCCTTAATCAATCATGGCCTTCGAATCAGTGATACTGTTAAGGTCACTGTGACCTTCCACTGCTCACCTTGGACGCGAGAAAAAGCTAAACAAAAGAAACCTATACGATATAACCTCACAAATTACGGCAAGTGAGTTGGCGAAAAAATGTTAACATACACGAGGCACTCGTGAATGATAAAACTATATTAAAATATTAAAAATCTCTCTCTCTCTCTCTCTCTCTCTCTCTCTACTCAAGTAATAGTAGTATTCAAAAGTATCTTTTCTTTCTGTTTACTCAACTTCACGCACTAAACATACACGCATCGAAACGTAAAGAAATTCTTACACAGTGAAATAACTCTCTCTCTCTCTCTCTCTCTCTCTCTCTCTCTCTCTCTCTCTCTCTCTCATTTATTTTCGCACACACGATCGAAGAGTGTAAACAAAATATGAATAGCTCAACATCAAAACTGATTGATTTACATAACCTAACATTCCTACGAACACTGCCATCGATGCAGGTTTCAACATTCAAGATCGTCCCTACCTTGTTATCATAGCCTCGCATTCTACTAATATTTTAGGCAACGTTCAAACGTAAAAACATATAGGAAATGACCAATTTTCCTTCAAACATTTAGCAAAAAAAAAAAAAATCCTTCAAAAGAAAACACCAAGAGACCTCCATATGAGAGAGAACAGAAGTACCCATTAGCCCAAGAAAGTTACAGAAGTGCGCAAAATACACATCTGTAGACTTCCCTGTGCCAACTGCTGGTATACTGCAAAGATTAGAGTTCTCTCTCTCTCTCTCTCTCTCTCTCTCTCTCTCTCTCTCTCTCTCTCTATACTCTTATCGCATTTATCCTCTTCTAGACATCCTAACGATAATCTAGGAGGCACACATTCAAAATTCTATCGAAATTCAAATGAAGCACACTCAGCAAAATAGAGTATTTAACATGGCAACTTATTTACTTTGAATACCTTACAATAAAAAAAACGAGGTTGGCTTGTATCGGAAGTACCTCAGAGTTGATCCACTAGGAACTAGAATGTTTCTTAGTTAAAGAAAAAAAAAATACCTAGCTCACGGCAAGGTTGGGCTGCTCCTTGGAACACCTATACCCACGTGCCTGCCCAACGAATAATGTGCCCTGTGACTAAAGTAGCTTCGTTGCAGATACCTGGAGGAATTACTGACGGGGCATAAAAGGAATATAAGACGTACATCACTATTACTATATTATTAAAATGACACTATCGATCCTCTAAGATTTAGTGACAGTCCCTGGCTGGTAAGTATAAGTTTAAAAGTGGTAGAAGAGATTATTCTTATATCTTCCTGAACATAGCGTTCAATCTGTAACGAGTTTGAACATTTTTAAGTCTCAAATCAATTGCAAATCCATGAAAACGAAACAGAAAGCTGTTACAAGGTACCGTGGATTTAT
>NC_089789.1:24276105-24281105 GCF_040412425.1 Macrobrachium rosenbergii
TATATATATATATATATATATATACACATATATGTTCAACGCCCATAAGCTAACAGGAAATTTACACTATGCTGTGAAAAACTGTTTATTTTTAAAAGTTATCTCGGCTTATACATTTACTAAAGAAGCGATGAAAGTGTCATATAAGTACAATCAAAATTTTTCTAATATGCAACTACAATGTATGCCACATTAAATATCCGAACTGAAAACGATAAAGACAAGGAGACACTATCACAAAAACAGTAGTCTTTTCTTCGACAGGGTCGCAACTCATCCGTACCCTAAAAAAAAACAAGATACTTACAAGACCAAGTAAAAAGCCAGGGGACTTAACATGATCAACATGGAAAACTTTCATAACAACCATTAAAACATTTTCCATCTAGAATAGGGTCCTTTCACAGCACAGAGAGAGAGAGAGAGAGAGAGAGAGAGAGAGAGAGAGAGAGAGAGAGAGAGAGAGAGAGAGAGAATTCAGAAGGTGGAAAAGGTATCAGAAGGTCTGCCATAATGTCATCAAATGCAATCTTCAAAAAGTATGAGGAGATGTGCAAAGTTCAAACATAATTTACTGTAAAATAAGTAAATTGCCTAAATAACGCGAGTATAAACGTGTGCTGCGTGTTTGTGTGTTTAGATGTACACAGACATCTTATCGCCGCTCAGTTTGACGTAGGGCAAGGACTAAAAATACGTGGTAAACATCACAAAAGATAATTTTAATGGCTTGGCTACAGCGTCTCCCACTGTCCCTGGCACAGTTCCCCAATAATGAAGTGTGGTAGTGCACAGCAATAGAAAAGAGAGAGAGAGAGAGAGAGAGAGAGAGAGAGAGACCCGGAAAGCAGAGTTCAGCGGAGCATGGAAATGATAATGTATGAATAAACTAAACTTAAATGTAGTAATTATATAAAAATAATGATATATGAATAAATTATAGCCACACACCTACATGGCTTCAAGGTCTCTAAATTAGCTTATTTCACTCAAAGTAGAGCCAAACAATAGGAGCAAAATAGATCAAAACAAGAGAGTTCGTCCATAATATATTCTAAAATTGTTAACCTTACTAAATGAACGGGATTTTTGCCCGAAAATAATGATCAGAAATAGTTCTTTCTAAGGTCTAGGTATAGACTGATTCAAGCTAACAACGCAAAACAATAGAAAGTAAAGCGGCGATTATAACCGTTAAAAAAACCTTCAATAAGAATGTCCATTTGCTATACTAATCCTTCATTTCTTGATTACTACTATTACTAAGAATAGCAGTAAACAACAACCCATGAGAAACGAGCTAACGTATGATGACAATTTCACTTCCGCCACTTCTGATACCAACCCACCTTAGGCATCTCGTAAATCGCACCGCAAAAACAATGCAATGTTCAGCCCCTAGGAATGCACGGTTCAAGACGGTCCGTTACGACAATCGCACATATTCTTTATAAACTGCTAATACTGTTTAAAGAAATTCTAGCAAAAGCAGGCATGGGCGTCTTGTCGTTCCTTGGTAAAAAAAACTTTAATCTGTCACTCTAGTGAGAATAATTACAACCCAGAGCAATGAGGTTGAACCTAATTGAAGTTTATAGTAAACAACAGCTAAATAAAGAACTTCCCATGTATATAACAAATAAAGGACTACAGTGCACATAATCACACAAAAGAGACGTCATTCTCGAGATTGTTTAATACATGTGCTGAAACACACATCGGTAATGTTTCAACTCAGCAAACGGAGCCTGCAAAGTTTTTAAACCATTACAATTCTCGTCAGCATTATACCATGAGAAGATGGCATATGATAGCCCTTGGAGGCAAAAGGTGCACAGCGTACATAGTTTTTTTTTTTTTATATAATTTCCCATCTGCTGAATTCCCTTTGTAAGCAATCTGAAGTTTGCTTATCATTACTGCCCATAATGGTGAGGTCACGTCAGAATGTGAATCCACTGAGAAACAACGCAAGTTCCCATTTGTTTATTTCCTAATTCAAAGACACATTCAAAGAATAACGTAGAACTTTTTATATAACCAGTACAAGCAGATATTATGCCTCTCGAGATGACAAAGTCCATGAAAACGAAGCAAAGTACCCAACTGCCGAACTATTTCGATTATCTTTGTTCAACACTGAAATTCACTGTGACTGAACCTTGTTCCGATGGGACGTTAACATATGCACCCTCAGCATCACAGTATGCAATCTGGTTCCATTTCCAAATCGAGAGAGACAAACAAGGTCTCTAAAGTCCGTTTTCAAGAGGTGTATATTTCTATTGGCAGACATAAAACATAAAAACTAAGTTATGGTAATAACAGGGGATATTACAGAACGACATCATCGAATATTTAACTAATGTCTACGATACACTGAATATAAGGAGACGTTTAGCACCATCTCATCTCAAGGAATGCTGCCTTTTCACATTCCGACGCTCAAAAACTCAAGATTATTTAAAAACACGTTGCATTCACAGGCGAAATCTGAAAAGGCTAACAGTGTGGCTATTTCGTCAGTTAGCATACCAGAGTTTAATTTCTGTTTTCAGCTTTTTGCTCAATAAATACGAAACCTCTCGGTCTGCTAATACAACCAATAAGCGAATTGGGCTTAAGTATATAAAGATTTGGTTTGATTTACGTACACTCGCAATCCTATTACATAAAAGTGTAATCAGAAGTCAAATACAACGTTTCTTATTCAAAAACTTAATATCATGCAAGAGAGAGAGAGATGCAAGCAATATATGGGGGATTATTCAGAGTAATGTATACATAAGGACTTAGCCTCGCAAAAAAAACTGCATAAATACATAGCCTACAATATATTATATGTACGTTTACATGTTCACATATCCAATCTTGTTTTTGGTATCAAGATATAGTAATGCATGTTATATTCTTTGTCACTTTATTAAGTTTTTCATGTTGTGTAAAATATATATATATATATATATATATATATATATATATATATATATATATATATATATATATATATATATATATATATATATATATATACTCATATATATTATAAAATTATGAGCTAAAAGGTTACTAACCTCGTGCTTTTCCTAACCTGACTGCACAAATCCCTATAACACTGATTAGTTGAACAGGGGCACACTGAGTTTCAACAGGATGTGTTCATGAGCTCCATGTCATAGGGGGACAAACCCCATGGGCTTGAGCAACACCAAAGCTCATCAAGAAAATAAACTTAGTTAACATATAAACACCCACGAGCAACATATGTAAAGGAAGAGTGGGAGCTTAATCGAATCGCCTCTTTCTGAAAGTTAAAAATTACCCGACAAAACAAATTCAGACCTGTGTGTTTCACTGAATAATGAGATTCCTGACATTAAAAAAACAGATATTTTTAGAATTTATTCGCCAATTTGTTTATCATCATAATTTTTTTAACATTTGGGCAAGCTGCACTGGTGACGCTTTGTCATAATAACGATAATAACAACAACTCGTCTTCCTTACAAATAACACGAAACTAGTTGGATGCACTGGCAAATAATCAGTGACTTATAATACAAAAAGGACTTAGTAAGTGCATACCTTCTCCAAACCAATGAAATCCTTGAATGGGCGAGATGGTTTTCAAGGTGATACCAACGCCTAACCCACATCGATACAATCCTAATGCTATTCATTCATCAGGTTTCACCGAATTCCGTTCATTGGTTCTAGAGATAACTTGCTTTCATCCACAGAGGCACTGGCGAGAACACTGCGCCTCTTAACATTGCTGGCAGAGGTATTAACTTAACGCGTAGCATAATATGAAGCATCCATTGCAGTATTCACCTCGCTTACATCTTCCCCGGAGACGGATACATTCATTCAAATGACCAAGGCACACATTCGAGCAAAACGCTCCATCGTTTTTCCATCAGAGCCTCTTCAGACGAGATCGATTTGAATAGGCGCCTGATTATGGAAAACATCATTTCAATCTGATGAGTGAACTTGCACAACATAACGATGATATTACTTTAAAAAATTATTTTGATGGTGATTATTATAAAAACAATAATTATTATCACTTCATTACCACAATCACCCTTTATTATTATCACTGTTTCATACACCTACTTAACATAAATTCATTCGTATTTGCAAAACCAACTAACACTCGCAGGAATATTACACGACTCTTCATTTCATTATCAGCTTCTGTCCTTTCGTAATCGCAGCGAAATCAACTAGGGTTATCGGGATCTTCGAAAATAAAACAATCAGAGTTCTACAGCTTACTATCAAGACGAAGGTTGAACGACCTCCGTAACCTCACTTCCGCGCTGTACCAAAGAAACGCTGTGCGCGTCACACAAAATGCTTCTTCAAACAGGATAAGAAAAAATTTCACACTTGCAGGAAGCGGATTACGATACGTGATACGACATTTTCTGTTGTCAGAAAACACTAGCAACTTTTACAGCCAGTTAAACATACAAAAGATAATCAAACAAACAAAATGAGAGGTATTCTCTCATTCTAAGTCAATCTGTTCTATTATCTTCAGAGTAAATTACAACAAATGAATACTGTGCGGCGCACACGCACACAGACACACACAAATCTTTGCCAGTATTCCAGTATTTGAATAGTTTTTTGCGCTCGGTTTTCAGTCCGGAACTGAAGCATAAGGGGTTAAATGGCTTGTTGGTAATTTCATAGTATATATTGTTATCGTTTGAGAGTCATACTCACAAAAAATAAAATTATATAGTGTGAAATTACCAACATACCATTTAACCCCTTATACTTGAACTGCGGACATAAAACCGCAAAAAAAATTGTAAATATTTGAAAACTGACAAAGAATACCTTTCTCGTAAAAGTATGCAAATGAGTCTCGCATATACTCAGCAAAATATGCAGCCCACTCGGAGAGCCATTTTGGGACCAAAAATACCGAACACCCAATAATTAGACACTGCAGCAAAACGACGTTTTCTAAACATGTGAAT